>NC_134818.1:9151869-9161869 GCF_046742065.1 Oratosquilla oratoria
TGTGCATGCGTCTATGCGGAAGCGGGCACGTGTGTGTGTGTGTGTGTGTGTGTGTGTGTGTGTGTGTTCGCCTATACGTGAGGTAATGTCATTGTGTGAATGTGCTTGTATGTTTACGTGCTTGTGTTGCTGGTAGGCGTCTAGAATGGTGATGCATCTCCAAGGACACAATTTTCTAAATGATTTCTCCTTTTCGACGGTATAAAGCGCACTGTTCGAAGCCATTATGAATATGCAGAACACAAGTCAGATGGCTGTGACGCCAATAGCACAATGAGGAGGCCGCAGGATCGAAGATCGATCATCTCTCTTGTATCTTTGAGATAAGACTCCCCCTCCCCCTCTCTGACGGAGGCCATTTTTTTTTCTGTCGTAGATGGACCCCTGCATGACGGACAGAGGGCCTCATCGCCATGACTGCCGTGCGTCAGCATTCTGGCGCAGAGGCCAAGGACCTGGTCTGATGGCCCATGGAGGCGCCAGGGCCACCTGCGGCCTGATTGCAGGTGCATGGGGGCGGGTGGGGGGGAAGGGAGGAGCTGAAGTAAATGTGGATGGAAAGAATCAGAAGGTCGGGGAGAGGGGGAAGGGGGGAGGCAGGGGTGATGGGCAATAGAGCGAGAAGAAGCAGATGGGTCTCGGAGGCCAGCAGGTTGGGGTCCTGATGATGGAGGGAGGGAGAGAGGGAGGAGGGAGTGAGACAGAGAGAGAGGAGAGAGAGAGAGAGAGAAAGGAGGGATAGAGAGGAGGTGCTGGGGAAACAAGGGCGTGGCGTCAAAAGCGAACTTGAAGTAAAAAATCGCTAAATAAGAGTAGACGACATGATGTACATGACGACTAAAACCATTGAACATAGCGTGGGAAGGAGGAAATTACTGATACCAGAGTTATTCCGCCTATGGAAGAGAAGCAGACATTATAAGGTGTCTGGAAAATACAAAATGGTTGAAGAATACAAGACGTTTGGAGAGTACATTGTGGGTGGTTCTGGCATTTGAGTATGAGCTGAAGAAAACAGAGAAACGTAGAGAAAATTGGAAAAGAATATCAGCTTGAGAAGACCACCGAGGAAGAAATGAGGTGAAATATTGAACATGAACGATGAAGAACAAAGTAACCTCAGTGTATGAGGTGAGTGCATCCGGTGTCCATGACTCACCGGGACACTGCTGAGCTGGTTTGCCCACCCGAGAGGGCAACGTACACGGTACCCCTTCTTTCAGCATCCTTGCACAGCGGTGATTCGCTTCCAGTTGAGATTTGGAAGGAAAATGGCCATTAATCAAAATACAGTAGCTTCGGTATTCTTCGTGAATATAATTGTGTGTGTGTGTGTGTGTGTGTGTGTGTGTGTGTGTGTGTGTGTGTGTGTGTGTGTGTGTGTGTGTGTGTGTGTGTGTGTGTGTGTATGTGTACGTGTGTGTGTGTGTATGTGTATGTATGTATATATGTATGTGTGTGTATGTATGCGTCTGTGTGTAAGTATGTATGTATGTGTGTGTGTGTGTGTGTGTGTGTGTGTGTGTGTGTGTGTGTGTGTGTATATGTATGTATGTATGCGCGTGTGTGTGTGCGTGCGTGCGCGTGTGCGCATGTGTGTATTTATGCGTGTGTGTGTGTGTGTGTATTTGTGCGTGTGTGTATATTTGTGCGTGCGTGTGTATTAATGCATATCGGCGTTCTCCAATGAAGTTGCGCCTAGCCAGTTGCATATTGGCCCAAATAGACAATCTTTCCCTAGAAATCTGTTGCTGTGCATTATATGCAACATAATGTGCAACATAAACGCGCATCACGCAACATCTTCCCTATACAGCTGCATTAAGACAGTGGCAAGCTTATCCTTGTTTGTAACATTTCAGAGAGAACCTAGTGGCATAAAACATGTAAGATGCAACATGCGAGGTGCAACAACTAAGATGCAGTGCACATCTAAACCGAATGCACCTAGCCAGTCGCAAATTGGTCCACATACGCACCTTTTCAATGGCCGCAAAGGACCGGTCCCCCGGGGAAGTTCCTTCTGTCAAGAGTTCTCCCTCTCTTTGTCTTGTGGACTGACCGTTTGCCTTGCGACAGGTAGTTCAATTCTTTAACATCTTGCCTACAATTGTTCTTTCTGTCACTATCCAATATTTCATCCAGAGACACGCAATGATGTGTTCCCTTTCCGAATGGTCTGCCTGTGGCTCGTGCATCTTCATAATGAGTTGGATGGTTTGGTTGGAGGATGATTTGTTGTTGCGTGGATATATCTAATTGGCGGAAGATCGCGCGCCCCTAAACTCGGATAAGTCTGTCCTTAACGAGACGTGGTACTAGTCTGCAATTTACTGCTGCCCACAAAGCCTCCGTTCTTGTCCCGTTGTATAATTGGACATAGACCAGAATAAACCTTAGTTTACTGTAGTTCTTCCATGTCAGTCTGAGTGGTACTGTGTTTATTTATTTTTTTATTTTTTTAAATCACGTACAAATCTAATGGTCCAGGCAACCACTCGCCACGGAGACAACTTCTCACGAGAAGTTCACTAGGAACACCAAACACCTGTGACTCGATAACTGCGACTATGTCCTTTTTGACCTCGGGGCCCGATATGGGAATATCTTGTACCTCAGAGTGAAATGACCAAGTAAACTCTTCCTGTCACAAGAACCCTTCGCAGTATATCCATCGATTATCAGTCAATGGTTGCTGAACTGCCAGGTCTTGAGTGCCGTTGTCCGCTGGGTCGTGCTCCGAACGCACGTGATACCACGGAGGGAGTGTCAATACCCTCTGTATCGCGCCTACACTCTGGAACACGAAGTTATGAAAGCGTTTCTTTGCATGGATATGCACTGCAGACCTACCACGCTGTCGCTTTAGAATTCTGATCTCTATACGGTAAGTTTTAATTTTCCTCTTTCTTGGGTTCCACATACGCCGCGTGACCTTGAGCAGGGATAGTCTTGTGCGACATAAACCAAACAGCACTGGATTGCTGTACACAGTTTTTTCACAGTTCAATCAGTTGCGACGGCGTAAGTTGTAAACATGGCGCCCCAGAGGCGATGTAACTGCACGCGGTTGAGCCAGTTGTTGACTTATCAGGCGTGAACCCAAACTAATTAAGCCTTCGAAACTATAGCAGATGGGAGTACACTCGCACCAATAACACAGGGGCGAGCACCTATCCCGGTACACAGAGCAATGCAATACCGCGGTAATTGTTGCAGTCCTGATGATTCCCTTTCCCCTTCCAGATAGGAACGAGCAGCCTCTTTTCCCAGTCACTGGAACAGTGCCAGATTGCCAAACGGCAAACAGCACTGCATGCAACCCACGGATCATGACCTCATCTCCGGCTTTCAGCAACTCCATGATGGTGTTGCAGATGCCTGCCGCCTTTCCATCTTACATCCTCTCTGATTTCCGAGAGGGTGAAGTTTCGATCACTACTGGATAGGCAACCATCAAATACTATCATGGGGAAACTAGCCGCTCGGAAGGTCAGCCTTGTGAAACTACTCAAAATAATCGGCCCAGTGAAATCTACAACCATCCATGTCATACACTAGTTGCCTATTAGCTGTTCAGACAATGCTCACAAGCTCTGTCGGTGCTAATAACTACACTGAAGTCGCCCAAAACAACTGTGTCCATTCTAAACCTTCTGAGCACCTCTAATAAAAAGTGTTGTCAATCATCCTTGGAGGAAAAAAAATAAATAAATAAATAAATAAATAAATCTGAGTGTCCATACAGAGAGCCTACCGGAGGTCCACCCCAGACCTGGCTCGACGTGTTTGTGTCTCGTTTGCACCACCCCGGCCGATTGCATAGTGGATTTGATGGAGACAGGGTGCAACCCAACCACATCAGCACACACATATCTGGATGCCATATACATAGATATGAATATTTACCCAACGAGGATAAACTAAACGTTGAGTTTCTAACCAACCAGCTGTGGAGGGCACCCTCGGACCGTGCGATGTTGGCACAGGCGGTAGGTGCTTGACTGTGGGCGTGCCTCACTTAGATATTTAAAGTAAAGTAGCTCAGCCGATTTGCTTCTCTGAACCAAGAGTGTCACATGTCCTGGCCTGAATAAAGAGAAGAAATCTTAGGTCATCCACTGCACTGAGATGACGCTCAGTCTCTAGGACTCCCATCTCCCGGCTCTGCAATGCCACCACGCACAGCAAACACATTAGTTGGAGACCCAAAACGGGTTTTGATGGCCATTGATTCATAATGAGTTCGTTTGTCCTTTGAATGGCCATATATTTCTTCCATGTGGGTGTCCAGCCACCCTTTTAATTGACGGGAAACCAGCGGGGGAGCCAGTTTAGTCACCGACAACCCTACCAAGCAGTAGTAGTACTGGGTTACATGATGGAACCAGCAGAAGGACAATTGTCTTACCTGACACACAATGCATATATGCTTGTGCACACACAAACGCACACACGCGCACGCACACACATACACACGCGCGCGCACATACACACACACACACACACACACACACACACACACACACACACACACACACACACATACAGACACACACACACACACACACACACACACACACACACACACACACACACACACACACACACACACACACACACACACACACACACACACATACATACACACACATACAGACACACAGACACACACACACACACACACACACATACACACACACACACACACACACACACACACACACACACACACACACGCACACACACACACACACGCACACACACACACACACACACACACACACACACACACACACACACACACACACACACACACACACACACACACACACACACATACAGACACACACATACACACACACACACACACACACACACACACACACACACACACACACACACACACACACACACACACACACACACACACACAAACACAAACACATTATGTAGATTTTGGCACTGTTACGAACCGGAAGGTTTCCTGCCAATATTTTCCAATATAATCTATTGTGATTATGTGTTGTGTTGCACGACGTTTTTGTCTTGAAAATTTTTGCCGAGCAACTTTTTCCTGTCACGATATTTGAACATTTTGTAATACATTTAGGGGGTTTTACGTTGTTGAGAAAATATCCGTATGGGCGGAGTTTTCAACAACAAAAATTGCGTGGTGAGGTTTGATGGAGATGTAAAAAAAAAAAAAAAAAAAAAAAAAAAACAGCACAGGAAGAGAACTCGAAAAATAAAATAATTTATAGAAAAAAAAAAAATGGCTCCCATAAAAAAAAACAGATACATTTGTCTGCCCATTTCTCATGCTACAGCAGGACTGTTCATATAAAATTAATCTTGCTCCATACTGAAGAAATAAAATAAACGTCTCAATAATTGGTGTGCTGACTAAACACAGGATGTGTCATATGGAGAGGAGAATATTATAAAAAAATCAACGATAGGTTTGATAAAATATGACGGAAAGAGATGATGACTGTTAGAACCGAAATAGTTCGGAGGGGGGGAGGGGAGAAGGGTGTGGTGGAGAAGACCAGGCGGGACTGGAGGACGGGAGGGAGGGGTGGGAGGGGGAGGTGGGGTGGGCGCGTCGAGTTGGAGCCAGAACAATCGATCCGCTCCCACGTGTTTGGTGTGGCACACCCCACCCTCCTCCCGTTGGCACTCCACACGTTCGTAGTGCCAGGCACTTTGAACCATAGCATACCTCTTATACGTGCAGACTTTGCACCTTATTACTGTAACATGGTGCCCCCTGGAAGGCTAGATCCTACTGCTAGTCCAAAGACGAAGTAGAAGGAGAATGGTACGTGTTTATACATCAGCGTGGAATGTTGGCGTCGACCTCTGGACAGCCAAGGACTTGCGTATGACCCACACACATGTCAAACGTCGAGAAGTGGGTGGTAGGAACAGCCTTGGCAGACCGATATTGAGGAACACCGTCACTGTTTTGGAGGTCGCTCACGGCTCTGCGTTTGTTTACTACGTCTTTGGACACACTGCGGAGATTTGAGGTATTCCATCTGTGTCTTAAAAGATTTACCGAAATTTAGTCGCCATTTTTAAGGATTTGGTTCCTAAGATCTTCTTTACTGTAGCTTCCGTGACCAAAAATACAAAGTTTTCCGTGCTTCCTATCATATATCTTCCTGCTTTTTATAATTTCTAGTATAATGATACCATGAATCATAAGAAGACAATAAGTAAACACTAAAGAAAACTGAGAATTCATATTCATATAAAACATTCAAGTTAGGGTTTAATCAGTGCGTTATAACTACATAGAAATAAACTCAGTGCCCTCTGATGTGTAAAAATATATATTCTTATGTGTACGTATTTCAGCACATCTTTTCAGTGGGGTTGTGAGGTTACTTATAACTCCATTACGTTAAGTGTCATTTTATTAATGAGTAATGATTCCTATCTGCATTATATCTTGTGCGACTTAGTAGTATTACTAAAATTCCATAGATTGTGTTAGCTGATGTCCTCGGATGACGCTTAATGCACAGCAAAGGTCAACTTTAACTTGAAACTAATTATATTTTTGATCTGATATAGAACAGCTAGAATAGAGCATAAGAGTCGTTTGTGACAGTGAAACGATTAAGAAGTACCGATTGAGATGGTGACAAGATGTGGTTATGTCAAAATTCATCTGAGTTTGGTACATTGCTTTTTATGTCTTCATAACTCAATTGACTATTGCATTGCCTGGATAGTTGACTGAGATAAGTCAACTTAGTTCATGCCTTTCTTTATTGACACAATTCCATAATGCCCTTCACCTTTCTCAACTTGAGTTGTCACTTAATCAATTTTCTCATGTTTTACGTCATTAGATTTTTTTAGCACGTCAGACTTGATGTCCGGAATTTGTTTTTAAAAAAAAATTTTTACCAGATCTTCCTCGTAGTTCTCACTTTGAAGAATCTAGAATTAGCCTATTCATCACGAGGTCATGTCCTAAACTGAATAAAATTCCCCGACGCCAACAGGAACAAGATATTTAAGGTCATTATCATGGCAAATGGGTTATCTGAAAGTCACAGTCCTGACCTGGTTCTCTAAAGTTAACAGTAACATAATCTGTGAAAGGTGTTATCGTAGCAAAGATATTGAAGAACATTTAAACTGGTGAGCGTGCGGGATTCGAACCCTGGGTCATGTGGCATGAGACGAGGACACTACCAACTACCCCATGAGAGATGTACAAAAGGGGCTACTTTGAACTAGTCCCATAGCCTCCCGACATCAACTCCCGAGGTGTAAGTAATCAGCTTGGGGTTCGAGTCCCGTTAGAAGAGCCGTTTAATCAAACTGTCGAAACGGATATATGCTGGGGGAATCTGTGCCAAGAAAGAGGTGCCAACAGTCAAGGTCATGTCAGTTTTACAACGGCGCAGATCCAACTCGTTCGTCAAGAAAGTTGCATGCGATAGCCTTGTTAGTGGCACGAGAAAGAAATTATCCATTGTTTCAACGACTGCCTGCTGCACCAATTCAGTCTCTTGTCTGGGGTTTCTTAAACTTGAGTTTCTGTGTTGCAGTGGTTGATGAGATGTACTGGAATGAACGTTGGGTCTAGACTGTGACATATCGAGCAAGGTGACTTGGCGTAATAGAGGGATTAGTTTGTGTTTCCAGCGGGAAACTAGTGGTTGTTAGGTTAGCCTACGCATCTCAAGTTTATAGAGAAACACCATCCAACAGCGTCCGTACCTTTTCTTTCCGGTTTCTCTCTCTTTCCATAACACCTACTCTTCATATTTTCTGACCTTAAAATTGTTTTTCTCTTACGTTCTCCCGTCTTAGTGAAACGGATCTTCATCATCATCATTCGTTTATTTTTCTGTTTGTCTTTGAGGTCCCTGATTCTTCTGCGCTATCGCTTTCTTCCGTCATTTGTTTTCGGATTCCATTCTATATTTAAATTATCATAACTCCCATAGCTACTTATAGCCTGAGTTCTTCATTTATTACTCTATTCGACGCTATTGCATAGAAAAAAGCAAATTAAGTTCACGAGAAGGAAAAGTTAATATCTATCGCAGCAAAAAAATGCGAATTTAAGTTATGAGAAGCAAATATTTGTACATACATACATATACCAAAGCTTTTTCCCCCTTACATGGGAGGTAGCCAAAAAACAAAGGCATAGAAACCACTCCCACCCATTCCATCCCCTACATACTCTACTCCCCTCCACCCTCTTCCCTCCCTCTTACATTGGCACCTCCTGGATGACGGGTCATCCTCCCTGCATGTCGTCCACTGTCCTGGGTAAATATTTGTAAACAAAATTTATTGTAGCCCTACACTTTGAATGTACTAGATGACAGTTTGTGGACTGACAACGAGGAAAGACGAAAGGATTTGAATGGGATGTTGGTTCCTAAATGACCTAATTACAAATTAATTCCTTAAACACATTCATTACTTTCTATATCTCCCAGAATAATATAATCTCCATCCTCTGATCCAGTTGTAGATAATTTCCCCCTTTCAATGAATGTCGAATTTTAGACATGTGACAGTTTCAAATATGGAGAATGATAGTTACGAAAGATTTCATACTGTATCCCGTGTTTTAGATGAACAGGATATGAAATTTTCTGGTGGCTCCCTATTCTTATTTTTTATCTAATTTCTATTTTTTCCCAGTGGATATTAAGATTCCTCTACGGCAGCTAACCTCCTTGGAAGATCTATTGTAACATTAACCTCTACAGTTAAAAATATTTACTTCAACTGGATTAAATATGACTACAGTTAAGAAAATATATCAACAAAATTACCCCTGGCAGATGAAGGAAAGACCAAGCATAACAGTATCAGGACAAGAAGTAGGGCTCAGGAATTTGAGCAAATGTTTATACAGTATGTCGTAATTGACAGCTTGTGCCAGCGGTCCAATAAGAACTGTTGGTACCCTCTAAACTCACACTTGAGGTCCTGCAGCCGTTCAGTTAGGTACCTAAGCCCTCCTCCTACTCCTCCTCCTCCTCCTTCTTCCCCTTCCTCCTCCTCCTCCTCTTCCTCTTCCTCCTCCTCCTCCTCCTCCTCTTACTTTGAGAGTGTCAGAGGCACGTTCCTGGTTTCAGGTTCACGATTGCTACGGTCAATATTTTCATTACCTTTGACAATGAAGTTGGATGGAAGTTATGTAGACATCCGAGTCTGTCTCTGCAAGTTTGCTTATTTGTTGAAAAAAGAATATATGTATATATATATATATATATATATATATATGTATATATATATATATATTATATATATTATATATAGTGATAAGAAAAACAGAAAAAGAAAGAAAAATTGTGATGAGATTTTTTGTACGAAGAGCACACTGGCTAAAGAACGTTTGATCGAATTAGAAGTGGATAAGATACCTTTTTTTCACTTAAAATGAGTGATAGATGTCGGCGGAGGTTGGACACAGAAATGATACAAATAAATATAAAGACATACAAACAGGTAAGTAAAAAAGCAAACAGAACTCAATTGACAAACATTGCACCACATTTCTTAGTTGCTTATCTAAGTGTAATTTAAAACTCCATGCGATAACCTCAGCGTTGAATGTAGTTCATTTATCGACCAATCGATAGGCAAAAGTGTTTCTGTTAATTTAGATAAAATCAGTGTTCTGACAGCTTAATGTCATTGTTTCTCGTTTGGTTAATTCTATTTATATACCAAGAGCTTTTCCCCCTTTACAAGTGTGGTAGCCTCGTTTGATTAATAGTGTTAGTATATTTTCGAACCTGATGTTTATAAATTCCTTTTTAATTTTTTGAAGACCTGCATCGTCCCCAATTTTTTTTTCTTTTATGAAAAATAGGTTCAGAGGTTTTAAGCTAATTATATATGATTTGTTGTCCCCATTTAAATCTGTCAATGTCTTTAATGATTTTCAGGGACCATACTGAAACGGCGCGTTCCTGATATAGGTGAGGTAAAGACCTAAACAGGA
>NC_134818.1:9166869-9171869 GCF_046742065.1 Oratosquilla oratoria
ATGGGGAGGGAGTGGGAGGGAGGGAGTGGGAGGTGCTCCGTAATACCCAGAGCAGCAGCAGCAGCAGCAGCAGCAGCAGCAGCAGCAGCAGCAGCAGCAGCAGCAGCAGCGGCAGCAGCAGCAGCAGCAGCGCTCACCTGCCACCACCGCAGTGCCCCGCCCTAGTCAATAGCCCCACCCCACTCCCAACTCCCCCCTCCACCTTCCCCCTCCTCCCCCTCCTCCTCCCCTCCTCCTCCCCTCCTCCTCCCCTCCTCCTCCCCCTCCTCCTCCTCCTCCTCTTCCTCCTCCTTCTCCTCCTCCTTCTCCTCCTCCTCCTCCTCTTCCTCCTCCTTCTCCTCCTCCTTCTCCTCCTCCTCCTCCTTCTCCTCCTCCTTCTCCTCCTCCTTCTCCTCCTCCTCTTTTTCCTCCTCCTCCTTCTTCTCTTCCTCCTTCTCCTCCTCCTCCTCCTATTTCTCTTCCTTCACCTCCTCCTATTTCTCTTCCTTCACCTCCTCCTCCTTATCTTCCTTCTATTCCTCCTCTTCTTCCTTCACTTCCTTCTCCTCTTCCTCTTCCTCCTCCTCTTCTTTGTCCTCTTCCTCCTCCCCTTCCTCTTCCTCCTCCTCCTTCCTCCTCCTCCTCTTTTTCTTTCTCCTCCCCTTCTTTCCCTTCCCCTCCCCTCCCCTTCCCTTCCTCTCCCTTCCCCTCCCCTCCCGTCCTCTCCCCTCCTCTCTCCTCCGCTCCCCTCACCTCCCCTCCCATTACCTCCCTTGCTCCCCTCCCCTCTCCCCTCTCCTCCCTCTCTTCCCTCTTCTTCCATCTCCTCTCTTCTCCTCTTCTCTTCTCCTTTCTATTCCCTTTCCCTTCCCTCTCCTCCCTCCCACTCCCTACCCCTCCCTTCACCTCCTCTTCTTTCTCTACCTTCTTCTCCTCCTATTCTTCCTCCCCTCCTCCTTCTCCTCCTCCTCCTCTTGCTTCTCCTCTTCCTCCTTCCCTCCTCCTCCTCCTTTATATATATTGCTCTCTCCACATAGGACCACTCCCTCTATTACCTCCACCCATTCCACCTCTTTCATTACCTCCTTCCACTACATCTACTCTTATCTCCATTTCAACCTCCTCTTCTTGTCAACTTCCATCTCCTCCTGCAGACTTCTCCTCCTCCTCTTCCTCCTCTTCCTCCTCCTCCTCTTCTTCTTCTTTCTCCTCCCTCCCTTCCCTTCTTTCCCTTTTTCCTTTTTCCTTCCCTTCCTTCCATTCCCTCCCTCACTTCCTTCTTTTCCTTCCCTCCCTTCCCTTCCTTCCTTCCCTTCCTTCCCTTCCTTCCCTTCCTTCCCTTCCTTCCCTTCCTTCCCTTCCCTTCCCTTCCCTTCCCTTCCCTTCCTCTTCCTAACCCTACTTCCCTTTCTCTCCTTACTTTCTCTTCTCTTCACTTCCCTTCTCTTCCCTTTCCTTCCTTCCTTTTAATTCGTTCCTACCCTTCCTTCTCTTTCTTTCCTTTTCTTCTCTCCCTTTCCCTTCCCTTTCTCTTCCTTCCCTTTCTTTTCGCTTCCCTTTCCTTTCTCTTTCCTTTCCCTTTCATTTCCTTTCCCTTTCCCTTTCCTTTTCCTTTCCTTTTCCTTTCCCTTTCCTTTCCCTTTCCTTTCCCTTTCCTTTCCCTTTCCTTTCCCTTTCCCTTTCCTTTCCCTTTCCTTTCCCTTTCCTTTTCCTTTCCTTTCCTTTTCCTTTCCCTTTCCTTTCCCTTTCCTTTCCCTTTCCTTTCCCTTTCCTTTCCCTTTCCTTTTCTTTTCTTTTTCCTTTCATTTCCCTTTCCTTCCACTTTCCCATACCATGCCCTTACCTTTACCTTACCTTTCACTTGCATCTTCCTTTCCTTTACCTTTCATTTTCCTTTCCATTTCCTTTTCCTTCCTTTTCCCTTCCCTTTCCCTTCCCTTTCCCTTCCCTTTCCCTTCCCTTTCCCTTCCCTTTCCTTCCCTTTCCCTTCCCTTTCCTTCCCTTCCCTTCCCTTTCCTTCCTTTTCCCTTCCCTTTCCCTTCCCTTTCCCTTCCCTTTCCCTTCCCTTTCCCTTCCCTTTCCCTTCCCTTTCCCTTCCCTTTCCCTTCCCTTTTCCTTCCCTTTCCCTTCTCTTTCCCTACCCTTCCCTTTCCTTTCCCTTCCCTTTCCTTCCCTTTCCGTTTTTCTTTCCATTTTCCTTTTCACTTTCCTTCTCTTCCCTACATTCCTTCCCTTTCTTTTCCTTTCCTTCTTTTTCTTGCCTTACTTTACCTTACCTTTCACTTACATTTTCCCTTACATTTTCCTTCCATTTCCCTTTTTTCCTTTCCCTTTTCCCTTTCCCTTCCCTTTCCCTTCCCTTTCCCTTCTCTTTCTTTTCCCTTCCCTTTCCTTTCTCTCCCCTTTCCTTCCCTTTCCATTTTTCTTTCCCTTTTCCTTTTCACTTTCCTTCTCTTCCTTATCTTCCTTCCCCTTCTTTTCCTTCCCTTTTTCTTACCTTACCTTACCTTACCTTTCACATTTTCCCTTACATTTTCCTTCCATTTCCCTTTTTTCCTTTCCCTTTTCCCTTTCCCTTCCCTTTCCCTTCCCCTTCCCTTTCCCTTCCCTTTCCCTTCCCTTCCCTTTCCCTTCCCTTTCCCTTCCCTTTCCCTTCCCTTTCCCTTTCCCTTTCCCTTCCCTTCCTTTCCCTTCCCTTCCCTTCCCTTACCCTTCACTTTAATTTTTCGGTTCCCTTTCCGTTTCCCTTCCCTTTCCCTTCCCTTTCCCTTCCCATTCCCTTCCCATTCCCTTCCCATTCCCTTCCCATTCCCTTCCTTTTCCCTTTCTTTTCCCTTTCTTTTCCCTTTCTTTTCCCTTCCTTTTCCCTTTCTTACCTTTCCCTTCCCTTCCCTTTCCTTTTTCATTCCCTTTAACTTTTCACTTTCTCTTTCCTTCTCTTCCTTTCCTTTCCTTTCCTTCCTTTCCCTCATTTTTTCTTTCCTTTCCTTCCTTTCCTTCCTTTCCTTCCTTTCCTTCCTTTCCTTCCTTTCCTTCCTTTCCTTCCTTTCCTTCCTTACCTTCTTTCTTTTCCTTCCCTTCCTTCTATTTCTATCCTTCATTTTTTCCTTCCTATCTTCTTTTCCTTGTTAATCTTCCTTTCCTTCCTTTCCGTATCTTCCTATCCTTCATTTTCTTCCTTACCTTCCCTTTCCCTTCCCTTTCCCTTTCCTTTCCCTTTCCTTTCCTTTCCCTTCCCTTTCCCTTTCCCTTCCCTTCCCTTTTCCCTATCCCTTTCCTTTCCTTCCCTTTTCCCTTTCCCTTCCCTTTCCCTTCCCTTTCCCTTCCCTTTTCCCTTCCCTTTCCCTTCCCTTTCCCTTTCCTTTCCTTCCCTTTCCATTTCCCTTCCCTTCCCTTTCCCTTCCCTTTCCCTATTCTTTCCCTTTCCTTTCCCTTCCCTTTCCTTTCCCTTTCCTTCCCTTCCCTTTCCCTTTCCCTTTTCCTTTCCTTCCCTTTCCCTTCACTTTCCCTTCACTTCTTTTCCTTCCTTTCCTTCCTTTCCTTCCTTTCCTTCCTTTCCTTCCTTTCCTTCCTTTCCATCCTTCCCTTCTTTCTTTTCCTTCCCTTCCTTCCATTTCTATCCTTCATTTATTTTGTCCTTCCTATCTTTTCCTTGTTTTTCTTCCTTTCCTTTCTTTCCGTATCTTCCTATCCTTCATTTTCTTCCTTACCTTCCCTTTCCATTCCTTTTCCCTTCTGTTCCCTTCCCCTTTCCCTTTCCTTTCCCTTCCCTTTCCCTTCCCTTTCCCTTTCCCTTTCCCTTCACTTCCTTTCCTTCCTTTCCTTCCTTTCCTTCCTTTCCTTCCTTTCCTTCCTTTCCTTCCTTTCCTTCCTTTCCTTCCTTTCCTTCCTTTCCTTCCTTTCCTTCCTTTCTTTCCTTTCCTTTCCTTTTTTTCCTTCCTTTCCTTCCTTTCCTTCCTTTTCTTTCCTTCTTTTTCTTCCTTTCCTTCCTTTCCTTTCCTTTCCTTCCTTTCGTTACTTTTCTTTCCTTTCTGCCCTTTGTTTCCTTCCCTTCCTTCCCTTCCTTCCCTTCCTTTCCTTCCTTTCCTTCCTTTCCTTCCATTACTTCCTTGCCTTCCTTCACTTACCTTCTTTCCTTCCTTCCTTCCCCTCTTTTCTTTCCTTCCTTTTCTTCCTTCCCTTCCTTCACTTCCTTCCGTTCCTGGCCTTCCTTTCTTCCTCTTCCTTCCCTTCCTTTCCTTTCTTTTCTTTATTTCCTTCCCTTCTTTCTTTCCTTTTCTTTCCTTCTTTTCCTTTCTTTCTTTCCTACCTTTCCTTTCTTTCCTTCCTTCCCTTCTTTCCTTTCCTTCCTTTCCTTTTTTACTTCCTTTCCTTCCTTTCCTTCCTTTCCGTCCTTTCCTTTCTGCTTTGGAACGTCCTTCAGGTTATTTATGTCCCTTCCCATCTCCTTCCCTTCACTTGCCTTTCCTTCTTCCCCACTGTCCACCGCTTGTTCTCCCTTCTTCCTCTCCCTTCCCACTTCGTTGTCCTTTCACCTTTCCTTTCCTCGCTTTTTACCTTCCCTTCCAACCTTACCTTCTGGTCGTTCTCCACGCCTATTGCTTTGTCAGTCTTCCCTCACCCCCTTCCCCTGTCTTCCACCTCTTCCTCCTCTCCCTCTTCCTCGTCCTTCTCCCCTCTATCCCTCCTCTCTCTTTCTCCTCCCCTGTCCTCCTCTTCCTGCTCCTACTCTCTCTCTCCCTCTTCTCCCCTTTCTCCTCCCCTCCTCCTTTTTCTACTTTCTCCCATTCTTCTCCCCCTTCTCCTCCCCCATTCCTATTTTCCTCCTCATCTCCCTCTCTTCCTCTTCTTTTTTCTCCTCTCATCCTCTTCCTCTTTATCTTTCTTTTCCCCCTCTTCCTCAACCTCCTCCTCAACCCCTTCCTCCTATTCCTCTTTCTCTTCCTCCTTCCTCCTCTTCCACATCCTGCTTGTCCTCGTCTTCACTCTCTTCCCACTCCTCCTCCTCCCTCCTTCCCTCC
>NC_134818.1:9176869-9184369 GCF_046742065.1 Oratosquilla oratoria
CTTAGCTGTGGGTTCGAGTCCCGCATTCCTCTCCGATTCCCAAAGCACATAAGAGGGCAAAGGCTTCGGCCGCAGCTACTCAACACATTTCTGGCGTAGGCTCCTCACCTGGCGAGGCCAACGCCGACATGTGGGACCCGTGTAGCCCCGTTTACACGGGGCAAATTGAGAGGCAAGTCAAGTGTGCAGATTACTTGAACTGGAGGGGAAAGCGAACAAGTACATGTTCACACAGGCCAAGTCAGAGGCAAGTGGCCTGTTTGAACATGTACTTCCTCGCTTTCGTCTCCAATTCAAGTAACTTGTACACTTGACTTGCCTCTCAACTTGCCCCGTGTGAACGAGGTTTAAGGGTAGGGGCTGCAGTACAATTGAAGGTAATTTGTGCCTTGTGCATGGTACACTTCCTCCGCATAACTGAGGTGCGTCAATTTTTTGTTTCGTTTTGTTTACACGCTCATTATTCACCCTTTCCTCATCGATTTAGCCCGTAAGTAATCTTAATTACACTGCACGATGGGATGATAACATCAGGGAAAAATGCGTTAAGATTTAGATTCGGAAACAAGTATAACACAGACCTAATTTAGACTATATTAAGACCTATTTACACTATATACACAATACACTTGGGGGGGATGGTTACAGAAATAGGCCAATTAAGCAAGATGGAATACACCCTGTACAATTTGTGAAAGGAAACCTGGAACCCCTAAGGTCCTATTCGCACTAGCGGTTTCAACCGCGGCGGTTCAATTAAATGTAAGTCAATGGAGGCGTTCACACACAATCGCGTAATTTTTTCCTTGACTAAGTGGTACCGCCGCGGTTCCCGCGCGGTTCAAACCGCTAGTGTGAACAGGGCCTTAGGTTTATAAAGTAGGACTAGTAACACGTCAGGGAACAAAGAAAAGGACGATAGACAACCATGCGCAGTGTTTATATTGTACGCGATCCTACGGACATTCGTATATATCCGCTCATGCGCATGTATGTGAGACGTCTTCGAAGAGTCGGTTAGATTAATGTATGGAAATGTTAATTTATTGTGGGAAGGTTGGAATGTGTAAAATTAGATTAAACCAGGATTCCTAACCTGATTGGCCTTCTTTTTATTTTTCTCTCCTTTATATATATATATATATATATATATATATATATATATATATATATATATATATATGTATATGTATATATATATGTGTATATATGTATATCTATATATATGTATATCTATATATATGTATATCTATATATATGTATATATATATATGTATATCTATATATATGTATATATAATATATATATAATATATATATATATATATATATATATATATATATATAATATGTATATAATATATAATATATATATATAAAGCAATGGTACATGAGGCTGAGTTCCTTCAATTCGTTAATTATGTTGGAAAGGCTCTCGTAACTTTCATATTTAACTTTATTCCTTGAAGTCTTGGTCTGCAGTTCGTTCCCTAGTGTTTACGAGACATATTTTAATTTTGATTATTGTACCAGAATTTGAGACAAATTGTCTCGCATGTCTCTGAAAATAGTCTTTAGATATCCCACCATTTCTTTCTTCCTTTACTTATTTATTTATTTGTTTATTTATTTATTTGTTTATTTATTTATCTATTTATTTATCTATTTATTTGTTTGTTTATTTATTTATGTATATATATATATATTTATTCATTTATTTATTTTATTTATTTCATTTTATTTTATTTTTAACCAGAGGGTCCTGATCGATCCATGAGGTAGACCAGATAGTCTTATGTTTTCCAGAACATAATCCGTAGGCGTTTCAAAAATGGCTTCTAAGAAATCAGGCTACCGGAAATTCTCATAACTCTGGAATGATGACAACCTGTACCATAGATCTCGTGGCTAAGCCATAGAGGTTTTTCTTGTCCATGGAAGGAAACTGGAGCATTATTGCCAAGTTCTTTTTAAGCCTTTCAAAGGGTATGGAGATTGGAATCGGAGTGCATTTTCTAAATGGGGATCACGAAAGTTTTATATGGACGTCATATTACTTTTTTATCGATTCTTTTTTTTTTTCTTCAAGAAATTTGATACTTGATCAGAAAAAAATAGCGTCTTTCGAAGGATTTATTTTATCTATTAAGATAACAAATCACTTCATGGGCCTCATCGTATTTTTCATAATTTTTTTTTTATTATCATTCTTGGGTTCCTACATGAAACACTGGCGTTCACAATTTTGATCAAAATTGACCGAAAATGCGAACTCGATTTTTGTGTGTGTGTGTGTGTGAGGGGGGGGGGTGCTGCCACTGTGACAGAAAGCGCTGAGATCTGAGGGAGAAAGCCGAAAGCAATGGGGGAAGGGGGGGTAGTATAGAGAGTGGGAAGGAAAAGCGAATACGAAGTAAAAGGGTGATTTCTTTTTCTCTCGAGGAAAAGTTGGCTGACAATTGAGACCGCAAAGGGTGTGGCGGTGGTGGGGGGTGGGGAGTATACGGGGAAGTTTTGAAGAATACAGAAGCAGTAATGGTAAATAATGTGGGAAGGGAAGGAGTTTCTGTCAATCGGGTGTGGGGTGTGGGGGTAGGGGTAGGGATAGAAGTAAAGACTGCAGCCCTACTGGGTGAAGAGGGAATGTATGGAAGGAGAGGGTGGAAACAGGAAAGCTCCTGGGGAATTTTGAGTATGCAGGGGAAAGAAACGAATACGAAGATCTTGAGGAATGTGAAGTATACGAAGAATGTCGAAAACCCTTTGGGGTAACAGGAAGTTCAGGGGAGTACGGTCCTTCTGGGTAAAGGGGGGAGAGGGGAGAAGAGGAGTACGAGGAAGCGGGCTGTACGGGAGAGTCTAAAAAAAAAAAAAAAAAAAAAAGAGGACCTACTTGTTCACGGTACCAGTGGGTCTGGAGGAATCTCGCCAATTGCTGGAAAACGCCGTGAGGCTCTCGAAGATGGATTCGACCGATGCCAGAGGGTACAGATGGCACTAAAGTCCCACAAGGAGAGAGGAGATGCCAAACGATACAAATACAAATAGAAGAAAACGACCAAAAACATGAAGCAAAAGAAGAAAAGGAAGATAGGTTAGTGCCTTACTTCTAACGATGATGATTATTTTTCTCTTGGGGTAGAGATAGGAAGAGAGAGAGAGAGAGGGAGAGAGGGAGAGAGAGAGAGAGGTGTGAGAGATATAGAGATAGAGGGGGAGGGTGGGTGAGGGAGGGGGAGAGGAGTTTGACATGGCGGTGGTGCGGGAGAAGACCTGATGAATAGGTAAGATGGAGTTTGAGTGACTTTGAGCTGAAGTTTGGTGGAAGGATTCGGGAGGAGGAGGAGGAGGAGGAGGAGGAGAAGAAGGAGGAGGGGTGGTAGGAAAGGGCGGAAGCCATTGTCGTCCTGGGCAGGGCGTGGCTTAGAGGGTAGGCGTGTCCCGAGCCCAGATACCGTTAAGCCGGCGAAGCTATCGAAAAGTCGACGAGGAGTCGGGGGTGGGGTGGGGGGCCCAAAGGAGAAGGTTGAGGGATACCTGGAGGATGGTCGTTAGACAGAGGGGGAGGGTGTAGGAGCTCGCCCTCGGGGGAGTACTCTGTGTTGTCCTTGGGAGTGACGGAGTCAAGGAAAGAGGCAAAGGGGATTCGAGGATGGGATAGGACGCCGAAGAAACGTTGAGAGATGAATCCTGAAGGAAGAAGGAAGAGGTTGTGTAGGACACGTGAAGAATGTAGAAACAAGAAGGAAAAGAGGAGGAAGAGGAGGAAGAGCAAGAGAGGAGGACGAGAAAGAGAGGAGGACGAGGAAGAGAAGAGGAAGAGGAAGAGAGGAGGAAGAGGAAGAGAAGATGAAGAGGAAGAGAAGGGGAAGAGGAGGAGAGGAGGAAGAGCAAGAGAGGAGGACGAGGAAGATAGGTGCAAGAGAGGAGGAAGAGGAGGAGAGGAAGAAGAGCAAGAGAGGAGTAAGAGGAAGAGAGGAGGAAGAGCAAGAGAGGAGGACGAGGAAGAGAGGAGGACGAGGAAGAGAAGAGGAAGAGAGGAGAAAGAGGTAGAGGAAGAGGGGAGGAAGAGGAAAAGAAGAGGAAGAGGAGGAGAGGAAGAGGAAGAGAGAGAGAGGAGGACGAGGAAGAGAGGAGGAAGAGAGGAGGAAGAGGAAGAGAGGAGGAAGAGGAAGAGAGGAGGAAGAGGAAGAGAGGAAGAGGAAGAGAGGAGGAAGAGGAAGAGAGGAGGAAGAGGAAGAGAGGAGGAAGGGGAAGAGAGAAGGAAGAGGAAGAAAGAAAGAGGAGAGGAAGAGAAGGAAGAGGAAGAGGGGAGGAAGAGGAAAAGAAGAGGAAGAGGAGGAGAGGAGGAAGAGGAAGAGAGAGAGAGGAGGACGAGGAAGAGAGGAGGAAGAGGAAGAGAGGAGGAAGAGGAAGAGAGGAGGAAGAGTAAGAGAAAAGGAAGAGGAAGAGAGGAGGAAGAGAAAGAGAGGAGGAAGGGGAAGAGAGGAGGAAGAGGAAGAAAGAAAGAGGAAGAAAGAAAGAGGAAGAGAGGAAGAGGAGAAGGAAGAGGAAGAGAGTGGAATGGAGTACGAAAGGCAGGAGGAGTAGGAAGAAAACGAGAAGCAATAGAATACAGACAAGAATAGATTAAGGAGGAAAATGACGATAGAGATGAGTGAGGGGTGGAGGGAGGAGGAGTAGGAGGAGAGAGGAAATTCTATCTTTATATGGAAGAGAGGGAGGAGAGGAGAGAAGGGGAACAGGAGGGGAAAGGAGGTGAGGAGGGGAGTGCATGGGGGAGTAGGAGGGGAGAGAGGGAAAGGAAAAGAGGAAGAGGAGAGGAAAAAAAGGAGGAAATGAGGGGAGTAGGGGAGGAGGGGGTGGGAAAAGGGTGTAGAGGGGGAGGGAAGGGTGGAGGAGTGGAGAGAAGAGGGAAGGAGAGGTGGAGGAGAAGAGAGGAAGACGGAAGTGAGGAGGACAGAGGAAGAGAGAAAAGGGGAGTAGAGAAGGAAGGTAGGAGGGAAGGAAGGGAGGTGGGAGGAAGGGAGGTGGGAGGAAGGAGTGGAAGAGGCAAGGAGGGGAGGAAGGAAGTGAAAAAGAAGGGAATGAAAAAGAAGAAGGGAGGGAGAAGAGAGGAGGAGGAGAAGGAAATCAGAAGAAGAGAAGAGATGAAGGAAGAGATATGGGGAAAATGGAGGGGAAGAGTAGAGGAAGAAAACTGGGGGAGGTGAGGAAGGGGAGGGAAATGAAAGGAGGAGAGGAAGGGAGAGGAATAAAGGGAAGAGGAGGGGAGGGAGGAGGGGAGAAGGTAAGATGAGGAAGGGAGGGGAGGATAGGGGATTAGGAGAGGAGAGGAGAGAAGTAGGAGAGGAGAAGAGGGGAGGGGAGGGGAGGGGAGGGGAGGGGAGAAAGGGAGGACAGGGGAAAAACAGGGAAAGGGAGGGCAGGGGAGGTAAAAGGGAGGTGGAGGGGTGGAGGGAAGGAGAGGGGAGGAAAGGGGAAGGAGAAATAAGAGGGAAGTGAGGGGAGGGAAGGGGAAGGGAGAGAGAGAAGAGGAAAAGAGGAAAGGAGAAGGAAGGGGAGGGGGAAGGGCAAGGGAGAGGGAGGAGAGAAGGTGAAAGAAGAGGAGGGAAGGGAATAGGAGGGAAGGGAAGAGGAGGGGAGGGAAGAGGAAGAAAGGGAAGGGGAGGGAAGGAATTGAAAGGGGACGGAATGGGAGGGAAGGAAAGGGGAGGGGAGGGAAGGAAAGAGGAGGGGAGGGGAAGAGAGGGAAGGGAAGCGGAGAGAGGGGAGGAGAGGGAAGGGAAGGGAAAGAGAGGGAATGAGAGTGGAGGGTAAGGAAGGGGAGGGGAGGAAAGGGAAGGGAAAGGGTGGGAATGAGAGGGGGGAGGGGAGGGAAGGGGAGGGGAGGAAAGGGAAGGGGAGGGAAGGAGAGGGAAGGGGGAGGGCAGGGGAGGGAACGGGAGGGGAGGGAAAGAAAAGGGAGGGGGAAAAGGAAGGGGAGGGAAAGAAAGGGAAGGGGAGGGGCAAGGAGGGAAGGGAAGGGAATGGAAGGGGAGGGGAGGGGATGAAAGCGGAGGGGAGGGGAGGGGAGGGAAAGGGAGGGGGAGGGAAGGGGAGGAGATGAAAGGGGAGGGGATGGGAGGGGCAGAGAAAGGGAAGGTAGGAAAAGGGAGGGGAGGAAAGGGGAGAAAAGGGGAGGGGAGGAAAGGAGAGGGGAGGGAATGGGAGGGTAGTAGAGGGGAGGGTAGTGGAGGGGATGGAAGGGAAGGGAAAGGAAGGGGAAGGAAAGAAAGGGGAGGGAAAGGAAGGGGAGTGAAAGGAAGGGGGAGGAAAGGAAGGGGAGTGGAGTGGAGGGGGACATCCCCAGAGACTGAGTGGCCGGAGAGCGGCGGCGGCTGCGGCGGCGGCATCGAGTGGTGCAACCGCCTGATGACGTCACGAGGTGCTGCTGCTGCTGCAGTCGTCGTCGTCGTCGTCGTCATCGTTGTTGTCGTCATTCAATCTTTATTTCATACACTCTTCTTCCCAGTCTCCTCTTCTCTCTCTTTTTTTCTTTATTTATTCATTTATCTATTTTTATTATTATTATTATTATTTTTTTTTCTCATTCTTCAGCTCGGGTTGTCGTTTTTATCACGTAACTTTGTCGTGAAGATGTCTTCCTTCTTTACCTTTTGTGATTTTTTCCTCAACAAATGATAAAAGATTTCTCTATGGTTCTCTCGTTTTGGCATTCTGTTGTTTATTCTGTGCCTCCAGAAAGAATCCGTTCCAATCATAATTCAAACTCAATTTAAAGAAGAAAATAAAAAAATTAAGGAAAGAAATATGAATTGTGGAAAAATGGTAAAGTGCAAGAAAAATGAAATTTATTTCTGCCTGATTTTGAATATTGACCAGTCAAAATAAATCAGGAAATGCTTGTAGAAAATAGGAATAAGCAGAGGCGCAAGCACAAGAGTTTTATTAAAATAAGAAGACAGGAAAATAATAGGTTTACAAATATATGCATGAACGCACACACATGCGGAAGCATTTATACTGCACACATACATGCTGTACATATATACATGTTTACACATATACACGCACACACGGATACACACACCACACACACATACACACACACACACACACACACACGGACAACGACACGGACAACGACATAGACACAGACACGGACACGGACACGGACACGGACACGGACACTGACGCACGCACGCGCGCGCACACACAAACACACACACACACACACACACACACACACACACACACACACACACACACACACACACACACACACACACACACACACACACACACACACACACACACACACACACTCGGACACACACACACACACACACACACACACACACACACACACACACACACACACACACACACACACACACACACACACACACACGGACACACACACACACTCGGACACACACACACACACACACACACACACACACACACACACACACACACACACACACACACACACACA
>NC_134818.1:9191869-9214369 GCF_046742065.1 Oratosquilla oratoria
TTTTTTTTTTTAATATAAAAATATATATATATATTATTTAAATTAGATTTATTTGATTTAAATAAAAAAAATTACAGATCTTAAATATTGTGGGATTGCTATCTGATATGTGATCTGATTGCTAAAGGACATATTTAGTATATCATTATAAGGAGCAGTGTTATATAGACTTGCTACAAGTATACAAGGAACGGTATAAGCCTACATGTAGTATATATCACTGTGCAGCCCACAACAAGTTTCAACAAGATTCTTGTTGAAACTTGATCTAGGTAAGCAGCTTCTCACTGAATCAGTTGCTGCTTTGGAATCAACCAGGAAGGATGTCTTCTGGACCTGGTAGAGTGGTTCCTTCAGGCAGAAAAAAATATCCTGTCTGGAATTATTTTGAAAAACTACCAACAACTTCTGGCAAGGGGTACCGAGCTAAATACAAAGACTGCAGCCAGGAACTACAGGGCATTGTGTCAACATTAAAATCTCACAGAGATAAATAACAAGGTCAGCCACAGCATACAGAAGAAGAAATTGATGACCCAGGTAAATAATTTTAGTTATATTGTGTGCATTTCTCCCTTTTCATACGCAACTATATAAATTTGGTGAACAATGGAGAGCATGTGCAATTTGAAATGTGAAGGCCTAAAGAGATGATACTTCAACTTCATTACTTCTAAATTTGGGTAATGACTATATCACTATAATATACTGTATCCACACAACTTTGGGGCCTAGATGATTGTTATTCATTTCATTCAACATTGTGTAATATATTTCATAGGTTCTGTTGGAATTCAGCCCACATGGGATTCAGCCCAAAGGGATTTAGCCTAACCTAACCCAACTAACCCATTATTTTTAGTGAATTTAAAAGTGGACTGAATCCTGTGTGGGCTGAATTCCAAGCCCACCTATTTCATATCCTGATAATTATTTCCAAATAATTTAGTGGCTTGTGTGAATATGATCATTATCTAAAAAAAATAACTACTGTACTCAAAAGTAGTCTAAATCACACTGCATTCATTCATTTATTTATTCATTTATAGATTATGCAATATGATACAATTTTCTGTTTCCATTTCAGGATCTGTATCAACAGCTTCAATCCCTTCATCATCGGCTCCACTTGAATTATCTGCATACCTGACTCCACCATTAAAAAGGTCACTATCAGACTCCTCCACAGGCGCCACTTCTGCTAAATCATTTTCATCTAAAAGAAAGTCATCAACCTCTCTGGACAGATTTATCATAAAAACTTCAGCCTCTCGAAAGGAAAATCTCGACAAAGAAGTTGCAAGAATTATATTTGCTACAAATTCACCATTTCGTCTTGTTCAGCATCCTCCGTTTCTCAAGATGGTTCAGAACCTGAGGCCAGGTTATATTCCTCCATCCAGAAAAGATATTGCTGATAAGTACTTGGATCTTGTGTATGAAAAGGAATATAAAAAGTGTGCAGTTGACCTGAATAATGAAACTGTATGTCTTTCAATTGATGGGTGGTCTATCATCCATAATGAGCCCATAATATGTGTCACTCTAACAACATCCACTGGTCAGATTTATTTAGTTGACACAATAGACACACCAGGGAAACCTCACACTGCTGAATATCTTCTACATCTTGTACAAAATTCGATCAAGAAGGCTGAACAAGATTTTGTTTGTCACATTGGAAGTGTTGTGACAGACAATGCAGCAAATGTCATCAAGATGAGAAAAGTCATGGAGGAATCGAGTGAACCTGAGCATACAGTCCTCATATACGGATGTGCAGCACACCTACTAAATCTACTGGCTCATGACCTTGAGATTGATAATGTAAAACAACATGTGGTCCATGTAGTTAAATATTCTAGAAATAATCATTATGCTACTTCAAAGTATCGGCAGGAATGTGGTCAGTGTCTAGTCATGCCCCAGGACACAATGTGGAGCACAGTGTCAGACTGTCTCAAGGCCTATATAAATAACTGGCCAATTCTAATGAAGATCTGTGAAGTCAACAGGAAAGCTATTGATACTGAAGTAAGAAACAAAGTACCAAATTTAGGCCTAAAACGTTCGGCTGAGGAATTACTGGATCGATTTCAGCCAATAAAAAAGGCTCTAGATGAGGTACAGAGTGACAAGTGCGCTATTTCTCAAGCGGTAGATGTTTGGAAGAAATTACTTGGCCATTTCACAAACAATAATCAAGCTGAAAATCTGGTGAAAAAAAAATTGAAGTTTATCACATACTTGCCAACATGCTTCATCCAGCACTTCAAGGAAAAATGCTCAGTGCAGAAGAGGTGAATATTACTATGGAGTATGCCAATGAGAAATATACAACACTTGTTTCTGCCATTATGTGACCAAGAGCCTAACAAGTATTGAGTGGTGGGATTAACATACAGCCATGTTGCACTGTGATATTCTGTTATCAGTACGTGAACTCCTAACTGCAGTTAGCCTCATCATCAGGAGTTGAAAGAATTTTCTCCTATGGACTTGTACACACAAAATTAAGGAACCGCCTCGGTAATGAGAAGGCAGCCAAATTGGTCTTCCTTTTCAAGACAATGAACTCAAATGTAATTAATGATTAATGTAAATAACTATTAATGTGAATAATGATTTAAAAAAAAAAAATCGCCAACCCTGATGTCCACTAGCCTCATACAATAATACATGTTAAGTCCGGCTAAAATTGGCATTTCAAAGCATAACAGTGCCTTAAAAATAGTTTCTCATTTCACTATAAAAGTTTATATTAACTTATACTGCATTGAATAAGTCAATAGTTGATATATTTGTCCTATATACAATGTTAGGTTTCTAGTTTTGATATATTTGTCCAATATAAAATGTTAGGTTACAAAGAAAGCAATGGCCTCCGCTAGCGGACCCAGGGATCTGGGTGCGCACGTCCTGTGTAATAGCAGTCCTTGATATATATAAATATATATATATATAATATACCTATATACATGCATATATATATATATATATATATATATATAATATATATACATGCATATATATATATACATATATATATATATATATATATATATATATATATATATATATATATATATATATATATATATATACAAATATATATATATGGAGATGAGTATATGTATATATACATATATATATATTTCTTATTAAATAACACAGCAAACTGGGCGTTAGTTATCTTCTTATTGAGACTTTCTACTCTTCTAATAACTTTTCTCTCTAAAGGAGGGAGAAGGTATACAATATTTCCAAACGAGTCCATGATTGGGTAGGAAAACTAACATTATACGACGTTTCGCCTATGCATTAGGCATCTTCTGGTAATTTATTCAGAAATAAATACATACTTATATAATACAAAGATAGGTACATTAGGAGAGATCTAGGACTGTGACAATCATGTTTATATGTATATATATATATAAATATATATATGTAAATATATGCATATATATATGTAAATATATGCATATATATATATATATATATATGTATATGTATATATATATATATTATATATATAGATATATATATATATAATGTACTTTGAATTGAATATAATTTTTGCTTCCTTCCAATCTATACGGTGGCCTTCCTTGTCTACGTGTTGGAAGACAGCGGAATTTTTATGTGCATATTTGACTGAATTTCTGTGTTCTTGCATCCTGGTATGCAAATCTCTACCTGTTTGTCCCCAATATACATCATTACAATCCGAGCATGGAAGTTTATACACACCTTGATGTATTTCTTCTCTAGGTCTTTGGTGTACATTGACTACTTTCATAGACAAATTATTGGGAAAGCTAAAAACAAGTTTAATGTCTTTCTGTGGTAAAAATTGCGAAATGTCATTTAACGACCTATTATAAGGCAATTTGATACAGTTTTTTTTTTCCAACCGAAATTCTTACTGGAATGGGAAGTGGATCCAAAGTGACTAGTTTTGGCTTTGCTTAGGGCTCTATTTAAGAACCAATCAGGATACCCTATTCTTTTTAATTGATTCCTGATGGTTATGATCTCCACTGTATCAAATTGCCTTATAATAGGTCCTTAAATGACATTTCGCAATTTTTACCACAGAAAGACATTAAACTTGTTTTTAGTTTTCCCAATAATTTGTCTAGGAAAGTAGTCAATGTACACCAAAGACCTAGAGAAGAAATACATCAAGGTGTGTATAAACTTCCATGCTCGGATTGTAATGATGTATATTGGGGACAAACAGGTAGAGATTTGCATACCAGGATACAAGAACACAGAAATCTAGTCAAATATGCACACCAAAATTCCGCTGTCTTCCAACACGTAGACAAGGAAGGCCACCGTATAGATTGGAATGAAGCAAAAATTATATTCAATTCAAAGTGCAGTTTTAAAAGGAAAATAATAGAATCATCCTTGATTAACAAATTTCCAAATTTCAATATATCTCATGGACAATGGTCATCTGACTGCATTACCACCTGGGCAGTCAACAAATTACTACCATCTCTGGTGAAGGCGGGTGACCTGCCCCGCAAAGCTTTAGACGCTACCTGAGTCCTATCCATGTTCCTTCTTTTACTGTTTATAAGACATGCCTTTTGCTCCTCTACTCTGTATTCCACTGAAGAGGATCACAGTCCGTGATCGAAATATATGGAATCTATTTATTTCATTTCTTCTTATCCAACACAGTGGGTTTTTGTTGAAGTATATAATATATACGTATATATATATATATATATATATATATATATATATATATATATATATATATATATATATATATATATATATATATATGTATATAAATATATGTATATATATATATGTACAACACTGAATGGGTCCCAGTGACTGGAGATACATTTTTATTAACCACAATGCACTTTAATTCTAAGCCATAAACATTGGAAGAACAGTGGAGGCATACATACATATATACCAAGGCTTTTCCCCCCTTACAAGGGAGGTAGCCAAAAAGGAAAAGGCATAAAATCATTCCCACCCATTCCATCCCTGAATACACTCCACACCCCTCCACCCTCCCTCTCATCTTAGCACCTCCTAGATGACGGGTCATCCCTGCACCTTGTCCACTGCCCTGGGTCACAAGCAGTGTCGCAAGACACAGCACATCCACAGCAAGGCCGCTTCATTAAATCAGCGACCCCCCCTCTCCGTCCCCCCATGCATAAAGGAGAAGACGGGGAGAAATCCCTTCGGGCTGCGTCAAAAATTGCTCACACATACTACCTCACCCCCATCCTCCCGCCCATTCCACCTCATGCATCACAACATCATCCATATATAACCATTCTCCATTCACCCCTGTCTTCTGTCCTCTCCCGTCATTCCTCAACAGACATTCCCCTCTTCCCCAAAGCCCCCTTCACCCCATCCATCCACCTCATCCTAGGACGTCCCTTCATGTTCACTCCCTCCACATCTGCCTTCCATACCACTTTTACTTGTCTTTCTTCACTCATTCTTTCCATGTGTCCAAACCATCCTAATACTCTTTCATCAACCCTATCTCCCAACCCCCTTTCCACCCCTGTTCTCCTCCTCACCTCCTCATTTCTCACGCTATCCAGCCTAGTAACCCACATCATACATCTCAGACACCTCATCTCAAACACATTCAAACTCCTGCTCTCTTCCTCTCTTATGTTCCATGTTTCTGCTCCATACAGTGCTCTTGGCACAATCACTCCTTCATATAGTCTCCTCTTAGCATCACATGCAGAAATTGAAACGTGGTACGCCCGAGGACTCGAACGAACGGCGGCAAGCACGTGACCAGTGCCGTAGTGACAGACTAATACGCCATCTCACTTGATGCCAGAGAGCTGGTTGAGTTGGTAGATGTAAAATATTAATGACAAGATGCCTGACAGCGGCGGGAAACGGAAAAAGTTACACATTTTAGTTTTATTCCTGTCTAAATAACGTCATGGAACAACGGAATGTCAGTTAACCAATCATTATGGACAACGGAGCAGTCGATAGACTCAATCGTAGTATGAAATGCCTCTCTTCAGTGATTTGGAACTTCCTAGTGTAGGTCTTATGGTCTCTTACAGTCTCCTTCATTCTTATGTTCTCATGTTCACTGACAATCAAGCAATCCATCCATCCATCAATTAGTTGCCTCAGTTCTCTCCTGCAGGATCCACAGCCCCTAGGACACCGGCTACGGTCACTGGTCCGTCCCACAGTGCAGGAGAGGCTTCCAGAAGCCAGGAGCGCTTCAGCAGTCAAGGTTATTACGAAGGAGGAACTGAGATTGAGAAGAAAAGGGAGGCTGGAACTGAGGCCAAGGCTCGAGGAAAGACTTCGAGCCCTGGTGGAGGGTCAAGTTACTACTTGGACGATGTGGGTTTGGAGTCTCACTTCAACCATGGAGGAAGAGGAAGAGGAGTGAGGAAGGAGAGAGAAGAAGGAAAAAGGAAGGAGGGAGAAGGTAGAAGATACTCGTAGTAGGAGGCAGAGGGAGGAGGAAGAGGGAGGAGGGAGAGGGAGAGGGAAGAGGGAGAAGAAGGAGAAGGGGGAGGGAAGTGGGAGGGAAGAGGGAGGAGGAGGGAGAAAGGAAGGAGGAGGGAGGAGGAGGAGGAGGAGGAGGCAAAGGCCAGTGTCTCAGGTGTTGGGTAGTCCCACAGGGCAAAGCGCTGAGTCCTGGCAGATGAGAGGTTAGAACCTGGGACTGAGAAACTCGCGAGTCTGGGAAGCTCAGACCATGAGAGTGATGTTCCGGGACTGGGACCAGGGTTCTGGGGGATGGGTTCTTGGGGTTGGCTATTCCAGTTCAGGCCCCAGAACTCTGAGGTAAGGATTTAGTCTCCAGACTATGATTTGGGGCCGAAGGGTGGTGAGTCGGAGGCAGGATTTAGGGCTTGGGGTGGGGGGGGGGAGGTGGGTAGTGCATCTTGTATGGGGGATGGGGGACAGGGAAGCGGGTGGGAGCAAAGGGGACCATTGAGTTTGGCTCCCTAGGGACTTTAAGGACACGAAGGGAGTGGAGGAAGACGAACAGAATTAAATCCTGAATGTGGTGTGAAATTTGGCAGTGATAGATAGACCAATAAGAATATAAAAAAGTGAAGGTGAGAGATAGAGAACTAGAGATATAAATAGAAATCGACACAGGCACAGAGGTACATAGAAAGCTACATGTAGAGAGAGATAAAAAGAGAAATAGAGAGAAATGTGGAGGCAGAGAGAGGTAGAGTGGGAGAGAAAGCACGAATGTGGAGGGATGGGAGGGGAGGAGAAGGGAAGGTAGGAGGGGGGAGGGGAGAGGGAGGTGAGGGGAAGGAAAGGGAGGAGAGGGGAAAGGGAGGGGAGGGGTGGGGAGGGGAGGGGTGGGGAGAGGAGAGGGAGGGGAGAGGTGGGGAGAGGGAGGGGAGGGGTGGGAAGAAGGAGGGGAGGAGTGGGGAGAGGGAGGGGAGGGGTGGGTAGAGGGAGGAGATGGTGGGGAGAGGGAAGGGAGGGGTGGGAAGAGGGAGGGGAGGGGTAGGAAGGGGTGAGGGGGTGGGGAGAGGAGTGGGAGGGGTAGGAAGGGGTGAGGGGGTGGGGAGAGGAGTGGGAGGGGAGGGGAGAGTAAGGGGAGGGGTGGGGAGGGGAGAGGGAAGGAAGGGGATGGTGGGGAGAGGGAGAGGAGGGTGGAGAGAGGGTTGGGAGAGGACAGTGAAGGGTGGGGAGAGGGGAGGGAGGGAAGGGTAGGGATGGGGATAGGGAGCGGAGGGCATGGGTGAGGAAACGGAGGGGAGGGCAGTGATGGGGAGAGGGAGGAGAGGGTAGGGGTGAGGAGAGAGAGAGGGGAGGGTAGGGGAAGGAGAGGGAAGAGAGGGGAGAGGAGAGGAGGAGAAGGGAAGGGTTGGGAGGGGAGGGGTGGAGAAGGGAGGGGAGGGGAGGGGAGGGGAGGGTGAGGTGTTGTGGAAAGTTCAAGAGCCATGCGGTCGTCATCCTACACCCGAACAACGACTGACTTGGCTGGCGCCTCCACCTGCCTGCCTGCCTGCCTGCCTGCCTCCCTCAGTCTTCTCCATTCCATGCATAATTCGCCATAAACTTCCGAGTACTTAGGGCAAAGGTGACATTTGTTTTGGTCGCAGGCTAAACGGCACCTGGCACGACTTGTGTGTTTATGTATTTGTTACACACAAACACACACACACACACACACACACACACACACACACACACACATACATGTATGTATATACATATATACATATATGTATATACATGTATACATATATGTACACACATACATACATATATCTATATATACATATATAAATGTATATATATGTGTGTATTTTTTTCTTGTGCATAATCTCTATACGACGAAAATTTGACTTGTCAACTTGTGCAAGTTTACTTTAGTAGATCTTTTATCGTGGCCGACGTTCCTGAACTCTCTTGTTCCATCTTCAAGGGCGAATTGCTGTGTCATGTTGTCTTCTCTGCTTATATATGGGATGTGTGGATCATAGACATTGTATCGTGGAAAATGTTGTTGCTCATTGGCTAATGGCGGCCTATGGGCGTGTGTTGTCTTTCATCTCCAAAGGGCTCTCCCAGTGAGCGAAGCGATGGGGTTCATTGATCTCTTAGCAATCTCTCTTCATTGATGGCAAGGTCTGAAGGTCTTCCACTTGGATGTTTATTGGTGGCTTCTTTGCTTGAATATGGATTGCTTCAAGGAGTACCAACCTTCGGAGATCTCTTTCTTTGTCAGTTATTTTAGTGTTTTGATCCAGATCATTCCTTGTTAATGTTCTGTTAAGTGTGAAAGTGTGGTGGGACTTAATGGATCCATTGTTCAAGTGGCATGTCGGGCGTCTTGTTAGCTTTGTAGTTGTCATACCAATGTTTGAGTGAGGCCCACACTACTCACTATTGCAGCACCATGGTCTTCTGGCAGGTCTGTTTTCGTTGTGTCATCAGACATTATTCACAAAAATGTACTACCCACCGACCCGACAAAGCACATCCAGATCATCATATACTATAAAACAAAGAAGACAGACCATCTAGTGATACGTAATCACCCCAACCCAACAAAAACAGACTTACAAATAGACCATATTTTATATCAATATATATATATGTATATATATATTTATATATATATATATATATATATATGTATGTATATATATATATATATATATATATATATATATATATATATATGATATATCATTGATGAAAAATGTAGTAGCACATTTGTGAATAAAAAGTAATACCACAGTCAGATCAAAAGAAAAGACTAGAAACAGGGAGTCTGCATACTTTGACTGTTAGCTGCAGTCCTCTTTAGTAGTAGAGTAGGAGGATACTATACATAGCACTCTCTTCAAAATAAGTAACCGGAGAAGGACCATATGCGCCTACCCTTACTCAATTAGTGACCTGGTGGTCATGTGGTGTGGGATCAGGTGGAAGATGCCTGTTAACGATATTTTTGATCAAGAGTTCAGATATCATGCCCATTAGAGATTTCCTATTTGGATAATGTTCTATTATGGTTGAATCCACACTAATAGAATATTTTCCCAATATGAATATTTCAAAGGGGCAGTGGTCTGCGGACATAGCAAGGGTAGTCTACGGTCCTTCTCAGGTTCCTCTTTTTGTAAGAGAGTACTATATAAATATAGTACTCTCCTTATTTATACTACTAGCAGTTGAAAAATATAGACTCACCGTTTCCAGTCTTTTCTTCTGATCCGACTGTGGTACTACTTTGCTGGTACATTGTGACAAGTTGATGAAGGTGGAAAAAGAAGTCACGGGTCTAGTTCCTCTGAAGAAGCATAGAGCGAAACCGGTCAGGAATAAACTCAGGAACTCGGAACTAGACCCGTGACTTCTTTTTCCACCATCATATATATATATATATATATATATATATATTATATATATATATGTATATATATATATATATGTATAAATATATATATATATAATATATATCATATAAGCCCCTTCCCGTATCTTCTTGGATGTACAGATACGATCTTCTGGTTTCCTTCACTTTATTGGTTAATCTTAAGAAGAGTTCACTGTACATTTACACACACCTTTGCACAAAGTTTCCACTATATATCATTTTACACACAGTTCGCAGTACACTACTTACACAGAGCACGTCTATCAGACCGACCGCTCCGGGGCTAGTGCATCGACTTTTTGTTCGTCGGAAGTGCCAACACAGCAAAATAGGAGGTGCTGGTAGATGTTTTAACAAGATTTTTTAATAGGAATGTTTGGTTTCCCGCAAATAAACTATCATGTTCTTAATTACTAGCTATATGTTATTTACAGTATATAATATTTCCAGGGGGGAAGGGTTCATTATTATTTGGTTGTCGTGTGTTTTGTGAGTTAGAGGTTGACTGCACTTATGAGTATGTTCGTGTGTGTGTGTGTGTTGGTTGCTTCTTGGCAGTGCTGGTCGCACGGGCACGAAGTGCTGAGTCGGCAACCGCCCAGTCAGCAAGATTGGGAGGATGCGCTTGGTGACGGACAGTCGGGTGGACCAGTGAGTGAGTGAGTGAGTGGGGTGAGTGAGTGAGTGATATTACTCATCATGTATATGGTGGCGTATACATACATATATATATGTACACATATATATACATACACACATATATATATACATATATACATGCATATATACATATATATATATATAAGTATATATATAGGTATATATACATATATATACATATATGTATATATACATATATATATATATATATATATATATATATATATATAATGCAGAATGATCACTAAAACACACGTGAGCCAAAAAAAGTTGCAGGTAACCACAAAGGAAATCTGAGAGAAACAGAAATTCCCAAGCGCTTTCGTGTTATTCACATCTTCATGGGAATACAGATGAAAATAGATGTACAATAAGGTTTATAAGACAAGAAACTAAACAATTGGAAAGGAACTGGCAATGTAAAAAAAGGTCACAAATAAAAAATAGTAAATCTCAGAACAACACAAATCACCAAATCACTTTTGGTCACTTATAACTTGATACTATAATTGAACTTATCCGTCAAAATTTTTAAATTTGAATTTAACGGTAATTCTTATTCTCAGGAATTTAGAATGGTTATGGGAAATTATCTTTCGCCTGTCTTGAGTAATATCTACATGGAATTTTTTGAAAAGAAACTATTGTGAAATTTTGCCATCTAATGCGATGTGGTATAGATATGTAGATGATGTTCTTTGTGGTCATGTACTGAGCATCTTGATGCATTTTTACATTCCCTTAACAATTTGGGTCCCTCCATTAATTTTACTGTAGAATTAGAAAATAATAATAAATTGACCTTTTTAGATTGCCTTATTCATAGAGAAGGTAATGATTTCAAATTTAGTGTTTATAGAAAGCCGACTAATGTGTTTTCTTATATACACCATGATAAAATAAAAAATCTGTATTTTCCTCCATGTTTTTACGTGCCTTGCGTTTATGCAGCCCTGAATTCATTGATGAAAAATTTGAGTCTATTATTAATCTAGGTTTAGGATCAAAGTATCCTAGAACATTTTTAGATAACGCTCTCGTTTTAGCGAAAGAAAATCTGTTGGATTCAAACCCCTTTTTGACATAAAGAACCTTTTAGTATTACCTTTTAGTAACAATCTTTCTCAAGTTCCTCATCTACTTAAAAAATGGAATATTCAAATAGCTTTTAATAACCCATGTACATTTAAGAAATAAATCATTAAACATTCACCCGTTGATTCAGATGACTGCATATACAAAATCCCTTGCAGACTTTGTGAAAAGTATTACATTAGACAAACAGGCAAAGAACTATCAACCAGAATTAAACAACATAAATATAGTGTTAAAACAACACAAGAATCCAATGCTCTTTTTGTTCACATGAAAGATTTTCATCACTGCATTAATTGGACTAATGCTTCTTCCATTTTTTTTTTGTAATTTATTTGTCAATATAGAATTTGTCAATATTGTCATTATAGAAAGTATATTATAGATTAGATAAAGTCATCATCAACAAAATTTGTAATCAAGTTATAAGTGACCAAAAGAAATTTGGTAATTTGTGTTGCTCTCTGAGATTTATTATTTTTCCTTCGTGATCTTTTGTGCATTGCCAGTTCCTTTCCAAGTGTTTAGTTTTTTGTTTTATAAACCTTATTGTACATCTATTTTCATCTGTATTCCCATGAAGATGTGAATAACATGAAAGCGCTTGGCAATTTCTGTTTTTTTCCGATTTCCTTTGTGGTTACCTATAAATATATATATAAATATATATATATATATATATATATATATATATATATATATATAATATATATATGTATTTATATATATGTATGTATATATATGTATACATATATATATGTATGTATATATATATGTATACATATATATATATAATTGTGTGTTGTATGTAATATATATATGTATACATATATATATATATATATATATAATATATATATACATATATATATATGTATGTATATATATATGTATGTATATAGATGTATATATATGTATGTATATATATATGTATATATATATGTATATATATACATATATATGTATATATATGTATATATATGTGTGGTGTGTGTGTGTATATATATATATATATATATATATATATATAACTTTCCTTTCAAGTTCCTTTTCTTTTCCTTTCACCTACCCATTCCCTATGCCTCCTGTTCCCCCCTCCCCTCCTCATTCCCACGGTATTCTTTCCTTGTACCTTATTCTGTTCTCTTTCCATCTTTTTCATTTAACCTTCACATTATCCATCCCTTTGATTATAAATTCCCCTTATTTTCCTAATTTCCTTTTTTCTTTCTTTTCTTTCCCACTCTTCTGCTTCGTTTGTTCCTTATTTAATATCTAACTTTACATGGTTTTCTATAAACTTTACATTTTTCATATCTTTAACTGTAGCATTTTCCCTATTTTTATCTTATTCATTTTCGTTTCTTTCCTGTTCTTTCTCTTCCTCCTTTAGTTTTGCTTCCCGCTGCCTTTCCTCCCCAAAGCCACGCCCATCTTTAAGCTCCGCCCACATAGTTCCTGTCCCCGTTCAACGCGGTGACGTCCTTTCAGACCTTCAGTAGTTCCATCTGGCGCCAACCGATCCCGTTCCTCCGACGGGAGTCTTCGAGGGACCTTGCCGAGACCGATATGTTGTCTTGAGCCCCGGTCTTCAGCTGAATGAAATCGCCTGGAGTCGGAGGCAGAGGTCTCCGAGGGCCGCTGCTGTGTTGAAGGTGGGCGAAGAGGAATGGGGGTGTTTACCAAATCCGATTCCAACGAAGTTTCTTAACGCTCTCGGGTTCAGACACACTAACGTAGTGGTGCAGCAGCCCCTTCAACACAGAAACGCAATCTGTGTAGACTTTATTACACGAAACAACAAATTATTTTGTTAAAATGAACTATAAAATTCAGGTACAGCATGGACTCGATCTATGTCTACCCGTTTTGTCCTTTCAACTAAATAAAACAGTTTGGTTTTAATAAAAAATAAAAAAAATCTATACACGATCTTGCAGAGGTCAACACGGTAGCCTATCCTGAGACTCTCTTCATTTCGTTTCTCTTTTGTCACACGCCAGCAAATTTCTTAAAGAAGGTATTAGACCTTGAGGTAACTGAGATTCATTTGTCCACCAGAGAAATACAAAGACTCGGAGAAATGAGGAGTGTATAAATACAAATGAAACATAAAACAAGGATGTATTTATTTCATGTGGTGTGTATACTCTATTGTAACGAAGATGTCTACTTCCGCAACACATATATCTACGTAGACATCTCCCTTAATCTCGTTGTCTGCGTAGATATCTTCATCCTTGGGCATGTTCTCTACGAAGAGGTTTCCTTCCTTTACCCCTCTGTCTACGTAGACGTCTTCCTCCTTAACCCTTTTCTCTACAAAGATGTCTCCGTCTTTTAGCCTTTTGTCTACAAAGACATATTCCTCCTTCGCCCCTTTCTCTATGTTTCCTAACTTTGCCTCTTCACTACATAAAACGCTTCCTAAGCTGAATAGATTCGCTCGAAAATATGTGGAATAAAATCTGTAGGGGTACGTCACCGCAACGAAGAGGGTTAGGGCGAAGGTAAACTAGTTATAAAGATACGAAAGTTTTCGAAATTGGGACGACAACATCGAGGTGATGACTCCACGCAGAACCCCCCAAAAATAGCCACGACGACCTCCCGTCGTTCAGGCTAAACATAAACCAGTTTTCAAGTCGCGATCCATGGGGGCTATTAGCTCAATTTTTCCCCCCTAAAATCTCATCTAGCTTACTCGCGAATACAGGGTCCAGTAAAAACGGTGCTCTCAAAGTCAGTGCTTCTACATCCAGGAAATTTTTGAGTCGACAGTGTTGAACACCTCACGAACCTTCCTCTCTTTCAAACACCAACATCCCCCTTGCACTAAAATCTCGTCTAGCTCACTCGCGAATACAGAGTCCAGTAAAAACGTTGAACTCGAAGTCAGTGCTTCAGGGGAATCTTCTACATCCAGGAGGATTATTTTTATTTTGAGTCGACAGTGTTGGACACTTCACGAACCTTCCTCTTCTTCTTCAAACACTCGATCTGAATGCCGTGCCCCTGCAAGAAAGATTAACGATTAAAACTTTACGGGCAATGGGCTCGCCTGCCCAAAACCCCAAAGCACCTAAGAAATCCCCCTCTTCCCACTCCATCCCCCCATCCCCACCCCTCAGCGGCAGGAACTTCCTCCCCACCATCCCGAAGGCGCTGCTGGCGGGGGGAGGGGGGGAAGATATTGAGTTAATGAGCTTCTTCAGGAATATGTTTGCTTAGAGATTACTTTATTTGCATGTAATTTGTTCTTGTTCCGGATGCTGCAGTTTCCACCATGGGGGGGAGGGGGAGGGGGTGTCGGAGACGTAAAACAGGATCGTCACTTTTGACTACACATCTGCTTTCTGTAAGATTCGAATGCACATTGATAAGAAATAACTGTTTTTCATCCATTGCATTTGTCGCATCTTCGGTAAGTGTTTGTGATTTTTCTACGCCATTTTTTTTCGGTTTATTATTGTTCTTTAGCTCATCTTCTCGCTTCCAAAAACACCATTTCATAATAATCTACGTTTTTATAGCACTGGCAAGAATAAGATCTTTTAAATGTTCAGATGTCTTGGATGTCCTGTACACTTGTTAGTAAGCATTTAGTTCTTCAGTTGTGCTTATGTTCTGTTCTGTTTAACGTTTGTTGCATCACAACAGTAGGTTCGATTTTCTTTACTCCCCTGACTGTCTACATAAAAAAAATATTTAGAGCATACTACAAAGATTAAAAAAAAAAAATCAGCAACACAGCATTTTTTTTTACGAGAACATCACCATAACTTTGAAAAATTTAACATACTCCGACTGATAAAACTTCAGGTAAAAAGTAAAAGCCTCAGTAATTTAAAACTAATTGCGTAGAAGATCTGCAAATGAAACTTGTAGAAGTCTGATATTTGTTCGAAGCAATGAGTTGATAAGAGTATCAACGTGAGTATCAACTCTGTTAAGCTTAGGCCTACATGAAATTGGTGCTCAAGATGACGATGCGAGTTTGTCTACAAGGACAAGTGTTGATAAACTACATTCCATAATAACGACAATAAGAACAAGAATAAGAACCAGAACCAGACCAAGAACAAGAAGAACAAAAACAAGAATGACAACAAGCACAAGAACAAGCACAAGAACGACAAGAACATCAATAAGAACAACACGAACAAGCACAAGAACAAGCACAAGAACAAACTGGTGTGTGTGTGTGTGTGTGTGTGTGCATGCATGAGTGTGTGTGTGTGTGTGTGTGTGTGTGTGTGTGTGTGTGTGTGTGTGTGTGTGTGTGTGTGTGTGTGTGTGCATGCATGTGTGTGTGTGTGTGCGTGTGTGCATGTGTGTGCGCGCGTGTGTACATGCATGTGTGTGTGTGTGTATGTGTGTGTGTGTGTGTGTATATTTGTGTGTGTGTGTGCTTTTGTGTGTCTGTGTGCATGTGTGTGTATGTGCGTATGCGTGTCCGAACAAACTTTTCGGGTGTGGGCTAAGCTTTAGAGACCTTTCCACGTGTGGTCATTCATTCGGGTGCGTCTACCGACAATCAATACAGTGGACGACTGTTTCTCCCACTTTCTCTTTCAGCTTTGGACCAAGGAGACCCGTTACTACGTCATTTATTTTTCTAATTTATTTTCATTATCTTCATCTACCCCTTAGGTCTTAATGAATACACTAGTTTCTTTGTTTGTTTGGTTACAATAACTTGTCTAGGTCTTGGTCACTGTTATTTCGTTTCCAACAGAAACATGATAACATCATCTTCATAAACACGGAGTCGAAAAGACTGTTCTGCAGAGGTTCGAGGAATAGTGACGCCATTCCTTTCCCCACCCCCCAATCTTTAGCTCCCCACACCTTTTCTTCCTCCCCCTCCCCCCTCTCCGGCCTATCAGAAGAGACATATTCTAAATTGGCTGACGGATGATGGGCTCGACCGTTGTGTTCGTGATGGCTGTCGTCGGTGGCGCCAATCCTGTGATTCGGTTCTGTTTCTGTTGGTCATCATACCCCCTCTTGCCCCCCCGTTGATCATGACGGCCATGGCGCTGTTTTCTTCCTCATATTGCGCCTTGTTCGTCTACTTCTGTTCGTCTATTCCATTTCTCAATTGCCATAAGCACCGCCAACTTCGTCTTTCAAATTACGTTACGTTTCTGAGCGGTTGTGATGTATTCTTTCCCCCTCTGCACCCTCACACCCTTTCAGTCGAATTTGTTTATCAAATGAATGAGTTGTATAAGAACACGCCTTGCGGTTCCTCTCGACACTTTGCTACATCTGATCGTTTCCTTTCTCTCGCATTCGCCTTTCTATCTGTCTAACCCAACCTTTCTTCGCCAGTCTGCTTAGGTTCGTTTATTTTCAACATGTGTGGCGGGCCGTCTGCCTGGCAATCAACTTGCCTATGCGTGCTTGGGTAGGTGGGTGCGTGCGTGCTTTCGTGTGACCGCCTCTGGTGCAGTGTTATGATGCAGTCTAGTGCTGCTGCAGTCTTGTGCTGCAGTCTGTTGGACGGCAAGATCACCAGGAGGCGAGAGATTTGTGGTTCCACGATGACGCTTCACACTATGTAGTTTACCTTCAGTAGCGGTAAGCGGTGAAGCAAGAGAGCAAGTGGTACGATGTTGAGGCTTCAAGGTGGGCAAGTGAGGCAAGGAAGTAAACGAGAAAGTTGAGACTTCGAGGCTAAGTGAGGCCGAAGAAACCGAAGAAGTGAGGCAGACAGCTGAGATGATGAAGAAGAAATGGGATGATAAGAGAAAATAGAAATGTAATAGGTGGAAGAAGTTGGTGGATGTAAAGTTATTTTTATACAGGAACTAAAGAAACATTTGGATCAACAGAGATGGGGCTGTTATTGTGAAATAGAAAATGGGTACAAGAAGTCAGAATGAAAGAATCAATGGGAGACGAGGGAGATCACGACGTAAGGTAAGGAGAAAAGGCAAGAAAAGCTACAAAAAAGGGGTAAAATTGGAAATGGTAGGGAAGGAAGAGACTTCGGAGAGCAGCAAATGGAGCAAAACTAGATATACCGAAGCCCACTTAAGAGGTCAAGACCACCAGACAAAGAGATAGAGGAAGAAGTCTAGAAGAAAACGGAAGCGGGACAAAGGAGAGGTGAAGAAATGCGGAGAAGGGAGTGGCGCAGTCGGAGAAGACCGGTAGCTGGCGAGATCGAGAGAGCGACGCAGCGGTGCGACGACAGAGAACCTCGTGGCCCAAGTTCGTCACGAACTCGAAGAAAGACCGGAGGCCTGTGAAGGGGTGAAAGCCTGAGGCCCATGGGCTCCTATCTGCTGACGAAGGGTTTGAGTTAGTTTTACCCATATTGATCAAGAGCCCTGGAGGGTAGAGGTGGAGGTGGTGAAGTTGTAATTGGCTAAATGACTGACTGAACGTCTGAACGACTCTGACTGATGGTGTCCGGGGCACCCGTGGGCTCAGCTCGAGATGACGCAGTCAGAATTGGAGCTCATAAAGACAAGAATTGGAAGAAAAGAAAAACTAGGCAGGAAAGTGAAGAAGGGATGAAGAATGGAGGAGGGAATGAAAGGGAAAGAACCTTGAGCATTGCTGGGGGTTCATGGGAGTGACAAGAGATGTCTTTAAGAGTCACGGTGGGAGTGACAAGGGACGCTCTCAACGTCGACAGTAGGTGGAGAGGGGTCGACGGCATCCCTCAAGTTTGAAATAGTAAAGGTTTGGAGGAGGAGAAAGCGGAGGATGTGGTGATGGTTATGGTTGTGGTGATGGTGGTGGTGGAGTTGGCAGTAGTGGAGGTGGTAGAGGAGATAGTAGAGGTGGTGGATATGATAGTGGATATGGAGATGGTGATGATGCCGGAGGTGGATATGGTGGTGGAGGTGGAGGTGTAGGTGGAGATGGAGGAGGAGTAGGTGGAGTAGGCTGCGGCGGTGGTGGCGGTAACGGTTACAGTAATGACAAGAAGGATAACCAGCAGGAGCAGATGTAAGAAGAAAAGGACAAGGGGAAGGAGAAGGAGGAGGAGGAAGAGAAGGAGAAAAAAGAAGAGGAGTAGGAGGAGAAGAAAGACCAGACCCAAAAGGAGGAGGAGACGAAGGAGAACCAAGAAGAGGTAGAGGAGAAAGAGCAGACCCAAGAAGAGGAGAAGGCGAAGGGAGGAAGAGGAGGAGAAGGATAATGAGAAGAAAAAAGAAGAGGAGGAGAAAGAGTAGACACAAAAGGAGGAGGAGGAGGAGGAGGAGGAGGAGGAGGAGGCAAAAGGAGGACGAAAATGAGAATAATAAGGGGAGGAGGAGAATGACCAGAATCAAGAGGAGATGGAGAAGGGGGAAGGAGGAGAAGAAGAAGCAAGAAGAAGAGGAGTAGAAAGAGTAGACACAAGAGGAGGAGGATAAGGCGAAGAGAGGAGGAGGAGGGGGGAAGCGAAGGGTTGAGGAGGAGGAGGAGGGGGAAGCGAAGGGTTGAGGAGGAGGAGGAAGAAGAGGAGGAGTAGACGAAGGGGGAAGAGTTGACGTTCGGAAACGTGCGAAGATTGGGTGTTGCCCCAAGATCCGAGGTGCGACGCATGGGGTAGGATTTCTTGGTAGTTTGACGAACACCTCGACAGGTGCTCTCGTAGCACTGGAAAGATGTAGCAGGACTCCCGGCCGGGTGTAAGATGAGGTTGCTCGTCCAAGGATGAGGTTGTTAGGTGAAGGATATGAATCCGAACGAGATTACAAAGGAAGGGCAAACTGTCAGGAGACCTTTTGGTTCTTGACGAGGTCGAATGCTAAGAATAGGTAAATGAAAGGGACGTATAAACAAGCGAACCAAGCAATTGGCAGACAGACTGTGGATTGAGAGGAACAGTGACATGTGGGTGTGGGGTCTGGTAAGTCAGCGGTTGAAGTTGATAATTATGAAGGTTTGAAAGTTGAGAGCAGGGAGGCGATGGGGTTAATTGTGACTCGCAAAAACAAATGACGGATGGATGGAAGGGAAGGGACGGTTATTTCCTGGGATTAATCGATGGCGGGTTCAGACCAGGTAGAAATAAACGGTTTGGTGGATAGAATTACGCTTTAATCAGTGGAAGAAAATGGCTCAGGGATGAACAGTTGAAAGAGCAAAGATGAATCGAAAAATCGCTTGGCTGGCCGCACGAATGAATGAGATTGAAATGGCAAAGCAGTGTATACGTTAAAAAGAAGAAGAGAGAATTAAAAAATATAATGAGGGTAAATTGTCGAAGAGACGAGTTTGTTTTTGACACCGGAATGAGGTAGGCAGTGAGCATGACTTCGGTGACTTAAAAGAATTTAACGGACAGAATTTAGGGACAAGATAGATAAAAGGCTGAGATATAGGAAAAAAATGGTATTGGTCCTCGGTAGGGATGAGTTCGAATTGAAAACCTGTAGGACTAGATAAGGAAAGAACTGATATTAGATAAGGAGAAAGGGATGAGGGGAGATTCAACAAGAATAAATGGATAGTGTACAAGAAACTATTCCCCAAAATCATCAGAAACTCGTGGTTCTTCCTCGACTGAGTGAAACTGTCTGGCAAAAGTCACAAAATCTATATAAGACGGATCACTGTCCTTCAAGGATTGACAGGCAGACAGATGATCGCGAGAAGGGAGAGACGGGGAGACTCTGACAGGAAAGGAAGAGGACACAGACAGGAAGAGAGACGATCTCAAACAGGGAAAGTTGAGACAATTCGCCGGAAGAGTGGTCCAGGTTGGGAATAAAGATGTTGCAGTGTTTGACGTCAGTCACACGCTCTCACGTCTTGAAAAGTTCCAACCCCCCCCTCCCCACGACTAAATGTAATCACCTAACGGCAGTCTTAAGTATATCACAGTGATTTGTTATTGTTATTGTTATTATTATCATAACATTGTTATTGTTATTGTTATTGTTACTTAATTATCTAATTTTGTTTATAGTTATCTATTGTTAATATCTATTTATTGTTGATAGTGACTTATTGTTGATATTTACTGTTATTATTATCAAAATCTATCATTGATATTTATCATCTATTATTATCTATTGTTATTCATTATTATTTATCATTATCATTATTATTTGTTGATTGTTATTGTTATTCTTATTATTATTGTTATTTATTTTATTTTGTTGTCTATTTTCTTTGAGAGGAACGTAGACCTGAGTCTGTTCACTACAACCTGACGATTTTTTTAAAGAACAAAATTTCCTCAGCCGTTGGATTGAAAAATAGGCGTAAGGCACATATTATGAGAAAAAAAAAATAAGAAAGAATTGTAATTAAACATGATGGGGAACTACAGCCCAACTATTCAGCAACTTCGTTGACGAAACTTTAAAAAACTAATAGTGAAGTGATATGACTATAGTGAAGGACGGGAATGTTGGAACGGAAACAGGGTCCAGCGAGTATAGTGGTGTCAATCTTGAGTGGACGAAGGTGTTAGATTGCACCAATGGGTGTTAGATCGCAGCATTGAGCAGGGCACTGCACAAGCAGAGGCACAGGGCTGTGCAAACCCAGGTATGGGGGGGCTGCGTTAATAAAGGTGTGGTTATGTGTGCGTGTGGGACGGTAGGAGGAGGAGGAGGAGGACGAGAAGGAAGAGGAGAAGGAGGAGGAGGAGGGGAGGGAAAGGGGACGTGTAGGGATGGTCTAGTCTGTACCAGGCAGGCTTGAGGCCACAAAGAGGTTGAAAGAGGTGGGGGGGAGAGTAGGAGGTGTAGGGAGGTGGGATGGAGAAATAGGAAAGAGGAGGAAGGGATGAGAGGAGGGAGGGAGTTGGGGGGGAGTAGGTGTAAGGAGATGGGGTGAGGTGAAAGGAGGGAGGAGGAGAGGAGGAGAGGGGGGACGGGGTTGAGGCAAGAGTAAGAGGTGTAGGGAGATGGGGTGGAGGTGAAGGAGGGAGGAAGGAAGAGGAGGAATAGAAGGCAGGAACATAAAGGCAAACGGGGTTGAGAATTTCTCAAGTTGGTTGGGGTGGAAGGGTTGAAGAAATGTACAGTTAAGGATGAAGAATGGAGGGGGAGAAGGGGTAGGCAGTTGGTGGGGGGGAGGAGGAAGGCGGGAAGAGGATTGGGAGGTACTGGAGGGAGCAGGGGGGTAGTCCAGGAAATACTTGTCTTGAGGCGCAGTAGGAAGAGTCTCCAAATAGAAACCAGGGAAGACTTTCTCCACGGGAATTTTCTAATAAGATAAAATCACGTTATAATAAACATTGTCATGAGAAAATGCAAAAAGGTGAAGCCACTGTAGTGGACCGTGAGTGGAGGGAACATGGAGGGGCAAGGAAGATGATGACGAGAATGAAACCGGTTGAAACCAGTTTTAGAATGTAGGGTGGGGAGGGAAACCCAATTGACATCGGACAGGAAAAGGATTTCTGACTCTGCCAGGACGTGGGCATATGTATATGTATATGTATATGTATATGTATATGTATATGTATATGCATATGTATGTATATGTATAAAGATCCTTCCTTATCTTCTTTGTCCTCCTCCTCCTCCTCCTCCTCCTCCTCCTCCTCCTCCTCCTACTGCTCTTCTGTTCCTTTCATTCCTCTTTTTCCTCTTCTTTTTCTTCCCTATTCTCTTCCACCACCACCACCTCAAATTCCTTCTCTTCCTCCTCTTTCTACTCTTTGTCCTCTTCCTCCAATCCTTCCACTACTTTCATTTTTCCTCCTCCTCCTCCACTTATCCTTTCTTCGTAGGTTCACGTACCCCATCTCCCAAGTTCTATTCCCTCCCTCCCTCTCTCCCTCCCTCCCTCCCTCCCTCCCTCCCTCCCTCATTGCCTTCCTCCCTGCCTACCTCCCTGCCTGCCTCCCTCCCTCCCTCCTTGCCTCCCTC
>NC_134818.1:9219369-9229369 GCF_046742065.1 Oratosquilla oratoria
GAAAATTATCAAATGTTCGCTGGAGTAATTAACAGCACAAGATCTTCGACGAATGCAACGAGAAAAATGTAAAATGAATGACGAAGGTATGGCTTTAAGTGTACCTATTCATCTTAAAATTTATCTTTATTCACTTGAATATTTTCAATTTACTAGTCTATTTAAATGTTTATTCATAATTGCTTATTTAAGTATATAATTAATTGAAGAAAAAACAAAACAAAGACTGAGAAGAGACAAGGAGAGGGAGAGGGAGAGGGAGGAAGGGAGAGATCAAGATGGGGAGGGTGGGGAGAAGGGGGGATTGGAGTGGGAAGGAGGGGTGATTAAAGACGAGACCATACAAGAAAAGGGGGGAGTAAAGGGGGGGGGATGTTGGCGTAGTGAGAAAGATAGTATGTGAACTTAGAAAAAGAAAGAATAAAATGAGGTAAAATATTAACTGGGGAGAGAGTAATCGTACGACAATTCAAAGAGGACAGAGAAGATTTAGCTCGAACGATGAAGGGGATAAAGAAGGGAAAGAGGGGGAAGAAGAGTGAAGTAAAAAAGAAAAAGTAAAAGGAAAAGGAAGGTAGAAAATGGAGTGAAAGAAAGGAAGGAAGGAAGGAAGAAGAGAGAAAAAATATGAAGATGAAGATACTGCAAAGAAATGTAGGGTGGCCTGATCGCAGGCGGGAGGGGGAGATGAGGAAAAGGAATGTAATGAGGAGGAGGAGGAGAAGAGGGAGGGGATGAAGAATGAGGAGGGAGGGGAACAGGAAATCAAGGATAGAGGAAGGCGTGAAGAGAAGAGAGGAAGGAGAAAAGAGGGGAAGGAGGAGTGAAAGGAAAGAGAGAGGAAAGGGCAGTGATGGAAAGAGAGGGGAAAGGAGGATGGAGGAGTTGGGAGGGGGTGGGGAGTAGAGAGGGAGGGATGAGAGGGGAGAGTAGAGGACGAGGAGGAGGAGGAGGAGGAGGAGGAGGAGGACGAGGAGGAGGACGAGGAGGAGGAGGAGGAGGCAGGGGTAGAAGGAGTCTATGAGAGGGATGGGAAGGGGGAGTGGAGGAGGGAGGAGAAGAGCGAGGGAAGAAGAAGAAAAGGAAAGGGGAATGGGGGTGTGAGGCGAGGAGGAGAGAGGCAAGGGAAAGAAAGGAGGAGAAAAAGGGACAAGGCCGGCGACGTAGAACCCTGAATAGAATCGCCTGGCGACGACAGCCATAATAAAAATATGAAGAGAATGTCACCGTAGCGAAGGGGTTGATGGAGGTCATCTTGACCTGATCACTTGGCCCCAGACATTTTATATATATATATATATATATATATGTATATATATATGTATAATATGTGTGTGTGTGTGTGTGTGTGTGTGTGTGTGTGTGTGTGTGTGTGTGTGTGTGTGTGTGTGTGTGTGTGTGTGTGTGCACATGTGGTAGTAATAATTATAATAATGATAATAATTATGATGATTATGATAATGATAATCAGGATTTAGCCGGAATGAAAATTGTAAAGTGTTGTCATGCAAAGGGTTTAAGTGGCCAGAGAGTCGTAAGATAAGAGGAGGGAGATAGGGGGATGAGGTGGAGGAGGGAGATGGGGGGTGAGAAGGAGGAGGAGGGAGATGGGGGGGTTAAGACGAAAGGCGAGCAAGAGGGAAGGTGTGTTAGCTGGTGGGGGGAGGTGGGGGAGAATGGGGGGTTTAAGGGGAGCTTCTGCAAGAAGGAAGACCTTTTCCCTGTCGAAAATGAGGTCCTCCTCAAGAAGAAAGAATAGATTTGAACAAAAAAGAAGAGAGTTGGTGGCAAGAAGAGGAGGAGGAGGAAGTGAGGAGAGGCGTAGGGAGGAGAGGAGGGGGATGGGAAGGGGAGAAAGAGGAGGTAGAAGGGAAGGGGAGGAAGAGGAGGTAGGAGGGAAGGGGAGGAAGAGGAGGTAGGAGGGAAGGGGAGGAAGAGGAGGTAGGAGGGAAGGGGAGGAAGAGGAGGTAGGAGGGAAGGGGATGAAGAGGAGGTAGGAAGGAAAGGGAGAAAGAGGAGGTAGAAGGGAAGGGGAGGAAGAGGAGGTAGGAGGGAAGGGGAGAAAGAGGAGGTAGGAGGGTAGGGGAGGAGGTAGGAGGGAAGGGGAGGAAGAGGAGGTAGGAGGGAAGGGGAGGAAGAGGAGGTAGGAGGGAAGGGGAGGAAGAGGAGGTAGGAGAGAAGGGGAGGAAGAGGAGGTAGGAGGGAAGAGGCATTATTTACATGAGGAAGAGACGTGAGGTGGAAGTGAGAGGAGGAGGGTGGAGGGAGGAGAGATGGAGGCAAGTGTACGAGAACGTCTCCAATGTAGGAGTGGAGAGGGGGGGTAGGAAGGGAAGGAGGGGTAGGAAGGGAGGAAGGGGTAGGAAGGGAGGGAAGGGTAGGAGGGAAGGGAGGGGTAGGAAGGGAAGGGGTAGAAATGGAGGGGTGGGAGGTGTGGGAGGGGACGGGAGGGGAAGGAAGGGAGGGAGGGGGAAGGGATGGAGGAGGAGGGTAGGGAGGGATAGGAAGGGAGGGAGGGGAGGGAAGGATAGGAAGGGAGGGGGTAGGAAAGGAGGGAGTGGAGGGAGGGGCAGGAAGGGAGGGAGTGGAGGGAGGGGCAGGAAGGGAGGGAGTGGAGGGAGGGGCAGGAAGGGAGGGAGTGATAAGATGGGAGGGAAGGGCAGGAAAGGAGGGAGGAGTAGGAAGGGAGGGAGGGGAGGGAGGTGCAGGAAGGATGGGAGGGATAGGAAAGGAGGGAGGGATAGGAGGGGAGGTAGGGATAGGAAGGGAGGTAGGGATAGGAAGGGAGGGAGGGGAAGGAAGGGAGAGGGTGGTAAGAAGAGAGGGAGGGGCAGGAAGGGAGTGAGGGGAAGGAAGGGAGTGAGGGGAAGGAAGGGAGGGAGGGGCAGGAAGGGAGGTAGGGGTAGGAAGGGAGGGAAGGGTAGGAAGGAAAGGAGAGAGAAGGGAAGGGGAAGGGGGCGATGACGTGTAAGAAGAATGGAGAATATGAAGAGGAGGAAAAGGAGGAGGAGGAGGAGGAGGAGGAGAGAACAAGGAAATGGAAATTGGATATTTAGTAATAACGAACAGAAGTGGAAGGAAACAAGGAGTATAGGGAGAGGTACAGATGAAAGGAGGGAAGGAGGAAGGAGTGAGTGAGTGACAGAGAGGGGGAGAAGGAGGGAAGGAGGAAGGGAGGGAGGGAGGGAAGGAGGGAGGGAAAGAGGGAGGGAGGGAAGGAGGGATAATGGAAGAGGAAAGAAGGAAATTGGAAACTTATCAATTACAAACATTGAGAGGGAGGGAAAGAGAGAGGGAGTGTGGGAGGGAGAGAGGGAGGGAAGAAAGGTGGAACGGAGGGAGGGAGGGAGGGAGGGAGGGTGGGAGAGGATGATGTGTAAGAAGAAGGAGGATCAGGAGAAGTTAAATAGAGAGAAACAGGAAATTTTGCAATAATGAACAAGAAGGGAAAGGAAAAGAGAGAGGGAGGAGGGAGGGGAGAGGGAAGGGGAGAGGGAGGGGGAGAGGGAGGGGGAGAGGGAGGGAGGGAGAGAGGGTTTTAGTCTATTCCAAAAGGTGAATAAATCAGAAGGGAAGAAGAAGAAGAGGAGGAAGAAGGGGAAAAGGGGAAAGAGGACAGTGGGAGAAAAAAAATTTGAGAGAGCGGGGGAGAGGGAGGGGGAGATGAGGGGGGAGATTTTTGGAGGGGGAAGGGGGGGACGGGGATGAGGTGGCAGAGAGGATGAGCAGTCGACTTGAGGCTGGACGGACGCCGTCTTCTGCACAACCCGGCTTGCATGGCTCTCTCTCTCTCTCTCTCTCTCTCTCTCTCTCTCTCTCTCTCTCTCTCTCTCTCTCTCTCTCTCTCTCTCTCTCTCTCTCTCTCTCTCTCTCTCTCTCTCTCTCTCCTCTCTCTCTCTCTCTCTCTCTCTCTCTCTCTCTCTCTCTCTCTCTCTCTCTCTCTCTCTCTCTCTCTCTCTCTCTCTCTCTCTCTCTCTCTCTCTCTCGTCTGTCTGTCTCTGTTCCTATCTGTCTCTGTCTTTGTCTCTGTCTCTGAATCTGCCTCTCACTGTCCCTGTCTCTGTCTCTGAATCTGTCTCTTTCTCTTACTCTGTCTCTCTATCTCTCTCTCTCCCTGTCTGTCTGTCTGTCTCTCTGTATGTCTGTCTCTCTGTCTCTCTCTGTCACTGTCTCTGTTTCTCTCTCCCTCCACCCCACCCCCCTCTCTCTCTCTCTCTCTCTCTCTCTCTCTCTCTCTCTCTCTCTCTCTCTCTCTCTCTCTCTCTCTCTCTCTCTCTCTCTCTCTCTCTCTCTCTCTCTTTCTCTCTCCCTCTTTCTCTCTCTCTCTCTTTCTCTCTCTCTTTCTCTCTCTCTCTTTATCTCTCTCTCTTTATCTAATATTTTCTAGATAATCAAATGTAAGTCAGCAAACATTTGTTAGCGTATAATATGCACTAGTAACACAAGGTTTTTAAGCATATTCGATTTTGTAACATTGTTTTTTTTTTTTTTTTTTTTTTTTTTTTTTTACCTCCATGTTCTTGCGTTGATAAGCACTGCTAATACAAGTTTTTAAGCTTATATCATTTTGTACTATTATAAAGTCTTTAGTTTTTACCTTCATGTTTTATGTGCACAAAAATATGTATCACTATGTAATGCTCTTGTGAATATTGTAAATAATGTAAAGAATACCCAATGAAAATTGGAATAAAGGAATTATTATTATTATTACTCTATCTATCTATCTATCTATCTATCTCCCGCTCTCTCTTTAACGGTTCTTACTGAACTCCTTTCCTTTTATATATTTTATTCTGACTAATAGCCAATGATTTTATTAATTTAAGTGGAAACTGGACGCTGGAACATCGCGTTACAACAGCGATGGGGATGAACCCCTTTCAGCAGGGATCTGGCCTTCAGCCGAATAAGATCGTCTCACTTCAGCTGAAACAAGAGGATCTGGGTTGTTTTGTACAGTATATACACCATCGAAGTGATGGAGTCAAAACTCCAGACATAACCCCCAAGAAACCAAACTCCAGAGATCAAGTCCTCCCAGGTGACGACCCCAGAACCGAATCTATTCTTCTTTTCGAAATCAAGGACTTCCGTAAACCTCTTCAGTCCTCCAAATCCCTCCGCTGTCCTCATAAATCTATCCCACCGTTCTCACCTGGAGTCCTGCCTCGGTTTCCGAAGTCTCTCTTCGAACTCTGCCCTCGAAGTCAGTATTTGGATGTCTTCGTTTCATCGAACTCGACGCCCGAACTCGTACAAGAACACCTACGACAGGAGGCGCTGAGTAGCTGCGGCGACCGAAGCCGTCACCTTTGCCCTCTTATGAGTTAATTTATTTATAAAAATGGCCTTATCTAGACTCCGTCACTTAACCTACAATGTCACTTTAAATTGAGACCACATCTCCACCTTCCCTTCCTCCACCTCTCTCTCTCTCTCTCTCTCTCTCTCTCTCTCTCTCTCTCTCTCTCTCTCTCTCTCTCTCTCTCTCTCTCTCTCTCTCTCTCTCTCTCTCTCTCTCTCTCTCTCTCTCTCTCTCTCTCTCTCTCTCTCTTTCTCATTCACCTCTCTCCCTCTCTCTTTCTCGTTCACTCCCTCTCTCTTTCTACCTCTCTCTCTCTCTCTCTCTCTCTCTCTCTCTCTCTCTCTCTCTCTCTCTCTCTATCTATCTATCTATCTATCTATCTATCTATCTCACTCACTCACTCACTCACTCACTCACTCACTCACTCACTCACTCACTCACTCACACACTCACACACACACACACACACACACACACACACACACACACACACACACACACACACACACACACACACACACACACACACACACACACACACACACGATTTTAAACGCTCTTTCTTCTTCGGGAGAAGAGGCAAAGATTCTAATTTACTCGTAAAATGTGACCAGCTTGTGAACCATTTACCTCCCCATTTGGCAACTTGCAAATCCTTTCATCCTCAAAATCTTTCTCCCTCATTAAAAATCACTTGATCTCTTCCAGACTGTCACTTTCCGTCTACAGAGTGCCTTCCGCCACTCTCTCCCTCCTCGTCACCCTCCAGGCTCTCTGACCTCCCCCCTCCCTGTCCCTTCTCGTCCCTCCCTCGCCCTCCCTCCTCCTCCTCCTTCACTCTCTCTCCTCTCCACAATTTTCCTCCACAATCTCCCTCCACCTAATTTATGCTTTCTTATCTACCTCCTCTGCCCCTTATACCCTGCCTGCCACCTTCGTATTCTTTCCAATTCTCTAGTCATTCTATTCCCTATCCATCCCTTCCTTCCTCCTTTCCCCAGTTCTTTCCATTCCCCTAATCCTTTTCCTCTCCTTAATTCCTCCTTTTATCTTCCTCTCTCCCTACCCCCTCTGTATTCCTACCTTCCTTTCTCCCTCTCTCTCCCTACCCCTTCCCTATCCTTCCCTATCCTTCCCTTCCTCCTACTCCCTACATTCTCCAATCCTTTCGTCCTTTGCTTTCCTTACCTTCTCCCTATCCCTTCATCTCCCCTCTTTGTTCCCACCCTTCCCCTCCCACGTTCTGTCTCCCACCCAACCCAACCCGGCCGGCTTAGTCTGAGAACCAAGTTTTCTACGCTTGACTCGTTGTTGTTGGTTCTGATGCGGTGGAGAGGTCCCGATGCTTCCTTATACGCTTGACCGGAATGGGAAGGAGGAGGTTTTGGGGTGTTGGGGGAAGTCGTGGCTCGCGTCAGAGCGCAAACAGGCATTTCCGCTCATCCGATAAACGGAGAAAGTGACGCTTTAAGACCTTATCGCACTGGTCTATTTTTTCCTCCGACGAAAGAATCTGATATACTGGAGGAAAATGATTTTTCTCCAGCATATCAAATGACGTTCTATGTATTTTCGTTGATAAAACAAAATAGTTTGTCATAGTGATTTTACGGCTGAAAAGGTTCTGGTGGTGGGTGGTACCGCCGATTAATCGGAGGTCGGAGGAAAAATATCCCAGTGTGATAACCCCTTTAGCTCTGCAATAATCAGACTTTCAGAGGTGCACTAGTGGCCTAATCTGTAGCATGCTGGTCTCTTATCTTCTTAGTCGTAGGTTCGAGTCTCGCACTTCTCTCTGGTTCCCAGTAAGGACATACCTCTCATCAGTCCCTCACGGGTAGAATAGGTCAAAGGTGACGGCTTCGGCCGCAGCTACTCAGCGCCTCCTGACGTAGGATCCTCACTTTCTACCGACGAAAACCGTTTACCTGGCGGCACACTAGGCTAGCATGCTACTCGCTTTTGCTACTTCGTTTGAAGCGAAACGACTTCGGTTACAATATTCTAGACATCAGTAAGAACATCTCAACAATGTGTCTAACATTTGTATTTTAGGTTTAACTTCTCTTCGTCGTTCAGCTTCTCGCTATATGACGCAAACGAAGTAGCAAAAGCAAGTAGCATGCTATCGAGAAATGCCTGGCATACCACCATCTTTATATCAAATAAACGTTACTGACAGTAACACCATCTATAAAGAAAATAAAAATAATCGAACATTTTCCTCGAAATTCTCAATTCAAATCAGACCTCGGCGAACTCTGAAAGGGTTATCACACTAGGCTACTCTTCCTCCAACCTTCGATTAATCGGCGGTACCGCCACCACCTCCCGGACATTTTCTACCGTAAAATCATCACTGTGGTAAACTATTTTGTTTTCTTAACAATCTACATGGAGTGTCATTAGATATACTGGAGGAAAATTATTTCCCTCCAGCATATCAAATTCCTTTCCGAAAGCTGCTGGCTGCAAATCTGTTCCAAAAGTCGGAGGAAAAATAGCCTAGTGTGATAACGCTTTAAGTTTCTTGTAACTAAAGGGTTAGTTAAGTTAACTTTAACTAAGGCATCCTTAACCTGTTCAGCACGAGGTCCTGTCCTAAACTGAATAAAATCATCGCCACCCCGTCTCCCCACCGTCTCCTCCCCCTTTTCCTCCCCCGTCTCCTCCCCCCGTCTCCTCCCCCTGTCTCCTCCCCCGTCTCCTCCCCCGTCTCCTCCCCCCGTCTCCTCCCCCTGTCTCCTCCCCCGTCTCCTCCCTCCGTCTCCTCCCCGTCTCCTTCCCCTGTCTCCTCCCTCCGTCTGCTCCCTCCATATTCTTTCCCCCCGTGTCCTCCTCCCAGCTTCTTTCACCCAGTGTACTCCCCCCGTCTCTCCCCCCTCTCCTACTCCCCGTGTCCTCCCCCGTCTCCTCCCCGTCTCCTCCCCCGTCTCCTCCTCGTCTCCTCCCCCGTCTCCTCCTCGTCTCCTCCCTCGTCTCCTCCCCCGTCTCCTCTCCCGTCTTCTCCCCCGTCTCCTCTCCCGTCTTCTCCCCCGCCTCCTCTCCCCTCTTCTCCTCTCCCCCATTTCTCCTCCTCCCTCTCTGTCCTCCCCCATTTCTCCTCCCCATCTCCTCCCCCGGTCCCCTCTCCCGTCTCCCCCGCATCCTCCCCGTCTCCTCTCCCCGTCTCCTCCCCATCTCCCCATCTCACCCCCCATTTCCTCCCCCGTCTCCTATCCCATCTCCTCCCCCGTCTCCTCCCCCGCATCCTCCCCTTCTCTTCCCCACGTCTCCTCTCCCCGTCTCCTACTCATCTCCTCCCCCCATCTCCTACCCCGTCTCTTTCCCCGCATCCTCCCCGTCTCTTCCACCCCGTCTCCTCCCCCGTCTCCTTCCCCGTATCCTCCTCGTCTCCTCCTCCATCTCCTCTCCCCGTCTCCTCCCCCAACTCCCCCGTTCGTCTCCTCCCCCCTTTTCCTCACCCCGTCTCCGCCCCCATCTCGTTCCCCCGTCTCCTCCCCCCGTCTCCTCCCCCGTCTCCTTCCCTCCATTTCCTCCCCTCCATCTCCACCCTCCTGTCTCCTTTCCCCCCTTCTCCCTCCCTCCCCATCCCTAAAACAAAGGTTTTTGAGCCTTTACAGTCCCGTGGTCCCCTAATGAACCTCCTGTAATGTGCCGTGGCTCCCTAAACAGAAATGTGTAATGTTGAACTTTGTGTAATTTACATAAAAAATATAATAATGCATTAGATTTTTCACGAGAATGAAGAGATGTAATAATTATCTTTATATTGTGAAATCAGTATTACACTTTTAGTAAAACATTTCTCATTTTCTGTATCTATGGCTCCGGCCATAAAATTCAATATCTCCCCCCCCCCTAAAAGGGAGGGTAAGGAACCCCCCCCCCCATAATTGCTTCCTTACAAGATTACATTTAACATTTTAAGGCAATGTCCACAATGACAGAACCTCTTTCTTTTTTTCTTTTTCCTTCTTCTTCTTTTACTTTTTCTTTTTCTTTGTTTTCTTTCCTCTTTTTTTCTTTTTTCTTTTCTTCTTCCTTTTTTTCTTTTTTTTTCTTTTTTGCTTTCTTTTTCCTCTTCTTTTTCTTTTTTCTTTTCTTCTTTTTTTCTTCTCTTTTATTCTTCATTCTTCTCCTTTTACTTCTTTTTTAATTTTCTTTTTCTTTTTTCTTTTTTTCCTCTACTTTGTTTTCTTCCTTTTCTATCTTATATTTTCTTCCTTTTCTTTCTTTTTTCTTCATTTTAGTTTTTCTTCTTTCGTTTTCTTCTTAATATTTTTCTTCACCTATTTTCTGTTATTTTTTTTTTCTTCTTGATTTTACTTTTTTCTTAACTTCGTTGTTTCTTAATTTTTCTTTCTTTTTTCCTTTTTCTCATTCTCTCCTTCCTGTTCCTCTGCAAACCTATCTTCAAGGACTCTATTCCTCCCTCCCTCTTTCTCCCTCCCTCCCTCCCTCCCTTCCTCTTCCCTTCTTCTCATCTCTCCCCCTCCCTCTTCCCTCCCTCACTCCCTCCCTCCCTCCCTCCCTCCCTCCTTCCCTCTTCCCCTCTCCCTCCCTCCCTCTTCCCCTCTCCCTCCCTCCCTCTTCCCCTCTCCCTCTCTCCCTCCCTCTTCCCCTCTCCCTCCCTCTCTCCCTCCCTCATTCCCTCTCTCCCTCCCTCTTCCCCTCTCCCTCCCTTCTTCC
>NC_134818.1:9239369-9246869 GCF_046742065.1 Oratosquilla oratoria
TAATAAATGAAAATCAAACAGACAAATGATGACAAAACAAAAACAAATAATATAAAATAAATGATAATCATTACAGCATCTTGCTTAGGTGTTTATCTAAATGATTCTTAAAGCTTCGAACTGAACTACATTGCACTACCTGTGCAGGAAGTTTATTCCATTCATTAACTACACGGTTGGCAAAGTTGTTTCTACCTACTTCCAAATTGAATCTATTTCCGGACAGTTTGAGACCATTGTTTCTTGTCTGATTCTCATTCAATGTGAAAATTTTGTCACTTTTGATGTTGTCAATTCCTTTTAGAATCTTAAAGACCTGTATCAAGTCACCTCTGAGTCTATGCTTTTTTAGGGAAAACAGATTCATATGTTTTAGTCGATTTTCGTATGATTTATTTTTTATATTTGGAATCAGTTTTGTGGCTCGCCGTTGTACACACACACACACACACACACACACACACACACACACACACACACACACACACACACTCATATATATATATATATATATATATATTATATTATATATATATATATATATATATATATATATATATATATATATATATATATATATACACATATATCTGCCTGATCACCCTATCAGTGACAGTATGCGTTTGTCTATTGCCAAGAAGCCATGATGTATGGGTAACGACACAGTCCCAAAAGCACATACCTTCACGCACTCGGGCGCACATGCACGCACTCACGCACGCATGCGCTCTCAGTCGGTCGAATTAGTGTCTGCATGCATGCAAGCAGCGCGAGCCAAGATGTACATAGTTGGCAGAGTGGCGAGGGAGGTGCATTGCGTGGATGTTTGGTGTGATACGCTGCAGGCAGACTAATGTCCTACTCATGATACACTCACTTCAGGTTCTTCTGTGACACAGACTCATGCCAGGACTCCTGGTCTGCTTGTAACTGTTTCAGTGTAGCGACATCCTATGACGATGGGCTCACTTCGTTTGCAGCTCAATAGAACGAAGATCTATTTGTAACGAAGAATTCTGTCCTTAGCGTTGTCGTCGTTGTTGTTGTTGTCGTCGTCGTCGCAGTCGACAAAGATAGCGTTCATCACCATCCCAACCAATTCCTCCCATAACTGCATGAAGTCGTCTGTTATAGCGCCATCTTACTGCAAATAAAACCTCAGCAGTTGTTCAAACAGAAAGAAATTCGATCATATTATTTTCTTTTACAGATTATCCTGCTGACGAATAAAACAATATTTACGTCCTGAGTAAGTAAACAAGTCGTTGAGTAGTCCACTTGCTACCGAAGGCGTTCCAAACACACCTGAATAAAATTGTCTGACCTCAACTAGTAAGTGCCCCTCGGTGCGGAAAGATTTAACCGTGATGTGTGTGAACTCGTCATCATGGGAGGTAAAAAAAACAGATAGCTCGCTTGCCGTAAGGAAAAAATTAGTGTCCCTCAATATAGAAGGGGCTTATGCTGAGACCAAAATTTTGGGAAAGGATAGGCAGACTTCAGCTTGAAAATAGCTTCAATAGGTCGAGACCTCAACCCCTACGCCCCCCCCCCCCACTACGACGCCAATCCTCTACTGTCTAAACTCCGGCGCCTTCTCCTCCGAAGATCGTCTCTTCTTAATTGAAATAAAACTCTTGATGAACGTCAACACGTTGAAAAAGTTACCCTTTCCCCTTTGCAAACTGGGTCATGTAAGCTTGGTATGAATGCCACCAGGTGATTTTATTCAGTTAAAGAAGATTCTCTCGTGATCAGAATGGTTTATGCTGGCAGGGTAACTGCAGAAATCCCTTTAGATTGTAATGAGAAATAGGGTTGATCACACCAAACGAAGAAGAAATCATAGCTGATGACGGTGGTAGTCGCGTTTTCATGTAAACCTGATCATCTTTTATACAACTCCGTTATACTAATGTCATAAACAAGAAGTGGCTTTCATTATAGCATTTGCCCAGAATAGGCGGATTTCAGTGGAGCATAGCATGCGCGTGGAGACACGGGACGCTTTGATTCTACCCAGTCACCACCTGTCCTTCATCCCCATCCCGACGTCTCTTCTAAGTAAGCTTATCCAAAAAGCTCAAGTTAATCTTGAAACCATTACTAGTGTCATGTCCATCGGCAGATTGAGATGGTCAGGGACTAATTGGAATAAAATCTGTAAAGTAAGCTACCGTGTCCAGGGGGCCAGACACACAAAGTGTGTCGCTGACCTCTCACAACATCCCCTCGACAGGCACTTGATCGTTCTCGTGAGTATTGACGGCTGGCAAGTCCAACCCCCTCGGCGCATTTCATCCACTTTCAGGTGTAATCAAACTTCGGTTTGGTCAAGTTTGATAAATCGATCTCTGCCAGCTAACTTTGTGAATCAACGTTTCATCCGCAGATGTGTGTAAGTCTTCACGTAAGAGTGCAGTCCCACGGCATCTTCATCTTGCATTGTCTCCCGTTCTGTGAAGGTGAGAAACCTACGCTAGGAGGCGCTGAGTAGCTGCGGCCGAAGCAATCATCTTTGCTCTTTAAAAACTATTGGGGGCAAGCAATAGTCACTGTTGGGAATCGGAGAAGAGAACGGCATTTGGACACAGAACTAAGCGAATGCGAGAATAACACGCCTCCATTTACGCCAACTAAAGAAATGGGATACGCGGATGAATGTCGTAAGTCGTAAACGTCTGCGGAACTCATTTGGAAATTAGTTATTTAGAAAGGTTACAAAAAGCAACAATGACAAATCACACTGACAAAAGACATTTTGGTCCATATCAAAGTTGTCTGCAGACAAAAAAAAAAAAGAAAAAAAAATCGGATGAATACATATATGAATAGATGAATATGTATAGATAAATAGAGAAATGAATGAAACAAAGAAGTAAGCAAACACTCAAATAGGTAAATACACAAACAAATGAAATAGCCAATTCGAAGAGAGTACGGTAATTTTCTTGCATGTTTCTCCCAGTGAATTTTAGAGCTTTGCCTTGTATAACATTCAATCGTCTCAACGGGAAATGTGTTCCATTTACCATTAGGTTGTACCAACGTCTTGACAAATATAAGTCGTTATTATTCGCCTTGTTAGTATAAAAAGATAATATTTCCAATTTATCTAATCTTAGAAACCTTTATCAAGACCTTCTTACCCTTTTTTATTGGGGTCAAATGTTTTCATTGTTTTCGTATGATTTGTATCTTATGTTTCGTATGAGTTTCGTGGCATCCTGCTGTAGCCTTTCTAGTCTGTTAATGTTACTAATGAGATTTGTAAACCAAAACGGGTTGGACTAATTGTTTAATGATATTTTCAGCTAACAAGTAAAAAAAAATCATGTTACCAATCCACAGGATATAATGGGTAACAGTGGCAAACCAAAGTTGTTGAAAGAATACTGAGTTGGTAATACCGTGTTCGAATTCAGTTCTACGGAGGAGCTTGATGCGTTATTTCTATGGTATCGCTGTACACTAGTGATTTGTACCACTATACATACACACATACACACACACACAAATGCAAATACACACACACTGACACATAAATATATACATATACATATATATATATTTATATATATATACATATATATATATATATTATCTGTGTGTGTGTGTGGGGTGGGTGTGTGTGGGTGTGTGTATGTATATATATATACATACATATGTATATATATGTATATATCTATTTATATATATGTATATGTATGTATATATATAATATATATATATATATATATGTGTGTGTGTGTGTGTGTGTGTGTGTGTGTGTGTGTGTATGTATGTATGTTCGTAAAGAGTTGGAGTCCAGGAGCCATGCTGTCGGAAAATTTCAGACACTGGACTCAGAGTAACAGAATTTACCACCGACGTTTCGAACCCCGGACAGAGTTCGAAACGTCGGTAGTAAATTCCCTTACTCTGAGTCCAGTGTTTGAAAATTTTCCGACAATATGTATGTGTGTGTATATATATATATATATATATATATATATATATATGTATATATATATATATAAATATGTATATATATATATATATATATATATACATATATATATATATATATGTTCGTAAAGAGCTGGAGTCCAGGAGCCATGTTATCGGAAAATTTCAGAACACTGAACTCAGAGTAACAGAATTTATTACCGACGTTTCGAACCCTGTCCGGGGTTCGTCCTCAGGGTTATGTGTGTGTGTGTGTGTGTGTGGACGAACCCCGGACAGGGTTTGAAACGTCGGTAATAAATTCTGTTACTCAGAGTCCAGTGGTTTGAAATTTTGCGATAATATATATATATATATATATAATATATATATATATATATATATATAAATATATATATATATATGCAGACAAACCACTGGGAAAATGAAAGAGATGAGACCGAGCGCTTTCGTCTATTCAGACATTTTCAAGGTATAGATACATAAAAGAGACAAGTGTATATACTCAGAAGGTTAAGGTGGATCTCTCCCAGTGCCATATTGGCTCAAGTGTCCGGACATTTGGTTTACAATTTTTGTTATGATAAATTCATCCAATTTGTATAATCCTTGACTTAAATTTAAATTATTAACAAATGTATTCTTGATCAGACTGGATTCTATGATGTTTCTATTCAAATAAGAATTACTTTTGACAATTACTTTAGCTTCATTCCAATTGATACAATGGTTAAAATCCCTAAGATGGACAAATAACGCGTTGGACGTTTGACCACTTCTAACGCTATATTTGTGTTGCTTTATTCTAACATTTAATTCCTTTCCAGTCTGACCAATATAGCATTTGTTGCAATCTTTACATGGAATTTTATATACACAGCCTTCCTTATTTTCAGGGGAATTTTTAATCAAAAGACTTTTGACTGTGTTGGAGTTCCTAAAAAGGGTTTGGATGTTGAAATTCTTAAGAATATGCGGCAATTTAATGAAGTTGTCATGATACGGAAGAACGAGAAGATTTTTAGAATTAAATTTTTCTTTAGTTTTGTCATCAAAAGAAAGAGGGTACAGCCAAACATAATATAATATGGCAAGAGCATAAGGAACTACACTAGGAGAGGTGGTGGACAAGTTGTCCACCACCTCGCCTAGTGTAGTTCCTTATGTTCTTGTCTTGCACACACTGTTTTTTCATCTAATTTGTTCCATGCATCCACCACTCTGTGGGGAAAGCTGTTCTTTTTCAGGCCTCTTCTATGATTGTCTTTTTTAAGCTTCTTTCTATGCCCTCTTGTGTTTTTCTTATCCCAATTTAATAAGTTTTCCCTATCAAGGACTTCCATGCCTTTCGTAATTCTGTAGATGGTTAACAAGTCACCTCTTTCTGTTCTCTGTTCCAGAGTCGGCAACTCTAATTTTAACAATATTTCTTCATATGATAGTTTTGTTAGTTCTGGGGCCATCTTCGTAGCTGCTCTCTGGATTCTCTCAATCTTCCTTATATTCTTTTTGTACTGGGTGACCATAGTGTCGCTGTGTACTCCAATTTAGGCCTTATCAATGTAACTAGTATTTTCTTTACCATTTCTTCATCCAAGTAGGTAAAAGCCACTTTTATTGATCTTAGTAAGTTATAGGTTTCGCCGACAATGTTGTTTATATGTTTGTCAGGGGACATATCCTTTGAGATGATCATTCCCAGGTTTTTTTCAGATCCCTCTTTCTTTACTTCTTTTTCACCAGTTTTATATCTTCCTGATATCCTTTTTTTTTCAAACTCCATTATGCTAGATTATTACTTTGAATTCCATTTCCCACTTCTGACTTTATTCCCAAACCCTGTTCAGATCTCTTTGTAATGAGTCACAGTCCGTTTCAGTACTCCTTCTTTAACAATTGTGTATCACCTGCAAAGAAGGTCATGTAACATTCCACTCCTTCGTCCATGTCATTTACATAAATGGCAAACATTATTGGAGCCAGCACTAATCCTTGTGGGACTCCACTAATTACCTCTTCCCAAGTAGAAGTCTTATCTCTGAGCACTACCCTCATTTTTCTTCCGAGCAAAAAGTCCTCCGTCCATTTCAATAGTTTACTTTGTATTCCTCTTATGGTTCCCAGTTTTCCTAATTTTTTTGTGAGTGACTTTATCAAAAGTTTTTTGTAGATCTAGAAAAGCGAAATTGGCCCATCCGTCCCTTCTTGTATTATATCTAGTGGTCTTGAGTAAAAGCAGAGCAAATTAGATACACGATCTTCCTTCTCTAAATCCAAATTGTCTCGAATTCAGTATATTGTTATCCTCCAGATGTTTTCTCCACCTACTTTTTAGAGCTTTTTTCACAGATTTTAGCCACTGTGCTTGTAAGGGAAACCAGTCTATAATTTGTTGGGTCTTCATTATTTTCTTCTTTATTAATTGGTACGATATCAGCATTTTTCCAGTCTTCTGGCATTTTCCTTCTTTGAGCGAGCAACTTATTATGTTGTATATTTTGTCTGCTGGTACTTCTTTACATTCTTTTAAGGTCCAATTTGCTATTCCATCCGGGCCGTGTGATTTCCTGACATCAAGGTTCGTTATTTGATCCACTATTTCCTTCCGTGTTATTATTTCCTTCATGGGGAGAATTTTACTTCTCTCCCTTCAACCCGTTGTATTTTTTCTCTAGTGAAAACAGACTTGAAGTGTTTGCACATAACTTCAGCCATTTCAGTATCTTCTGTGTATTCTGTGTTCCCTTGGCATAGTTTCACTATTTCCTGTTTGTTTTTCAGTTTCCCATTTACATATCTATAGAATAGCTTTGGCTGATCCTTACATTTTTCTATTATGTCTTTCTCATAGTTACATTTTTCTTCCCTGCGTATTTTTACATATTCGTTCCCTTGACTAACATATAACTGCCACTTTCTAGGTTTCCTGGTTGTTGTTTTTTTTCCATCTCTTCCAATCTTTGTCTCGTCTATCTTTCGCTTCGCTGCATCTATTAAACCAGCACTTAATATACACTCTTTCCTGTTTTTGCTTTGGTACATATTTCTCCACTCCTTTATAGATCTTCATCAGAATCATCCATTTTTCTTCCACTTGTGTGTGTGTGTGTGTGTGTGTGTGTGTGTGTGTGTGTGTGTGTGTGTGTGTGTGTGTGTGTGTGTGTGTGTGTGTGTGTGCGTGCCGTGCGTGTATGTGTGTGTGTGTGTGTGTGTGTGTGTGTGTGTGTGTGTGTGTGTGTGTGTGTGTGTGTGTGTGTGTGTGTGTGTGTGTGTGTGTGTGTGTGTGTGTGTGTGTGTGTGTGTGTTTAAATTTTTATTTTATGCAGTACAAAACAAAAATATAAAAAATCATCATTATATAACTAATATGAATATGAACGCATTCACAGGTTACAATACGGATGAATGGAGATATTGGAAATGTACTGAAACATTTTTTTTGTTTTGTTTTTTCCAACTCTGCCATTGACACAGGGTTCCAAATCTAATGCGAAATTACGCGCATTGTGTAGGCAAATGTGATCGATTATTGAATATAAGACGTCTTTTAAC
>NC_134818.1:9251869-9284369 GCF_046742065.1 Oratosquilla oratoria
ACAGTTTGAGACCATTGTTTCTTGACTGATTCCCATTCAATGTGAAAATGTTGTCACTTTTGATGTCAATTCCCTTTAGAATTTTAAAGACCTGTATCAAGTCACCTCTGAGTCTACGCTTTTTTAGGGAAAACAGATTCATATGTTTTAGTCGATTTTTGTATGGTTTATTTTTTATATTTAGAGTCAATTTTATGGCTCGCCGTTGTACTTTTTCCAGTCTGTCAATGTTTTTGATGAGATTCGGTGACCATACGGAAACAGCATATTCCAAATGTGGACGAACTAAAGATTTATATAGCTTGTTAATGAGTGATGGACTTTTGAAGTCAAAAGATCGCGCAATCAGTCCTAGAATCTTATTTGCTTTCTCAGAGGCTGAAATACACTGCTTGGATGATTTGAGATCGTCACTGATAATTACGCCGAGATCTTTTTCACTATTCACTTTTAACGAATTTCCAAATAGCTTGTAATCGTACTTACTGTTATTTTTACCTATGTGCATTACCTTGCATTTACTTGTGTTAAATTTCATTAGCCACTTTTCAGACCATTGCTGTAATTTATCTAAATCTTCTTGAATATCTAATTGGTTTAAGTGATCATTTGCCATTCCGCACAATTTTGTATCATCAGCAAATTTGGAAACAATAGATTTTAGTCCATGGTCTATATAATTTATATATACTATGAATAGAAGTGGCCCAAGAACGGAACCCTGAGGAACTCCACTTGTAACATTTTTCCATCTAGAAGTTTTTCCATTTAAAACAACTCTCTGTTTTCGATCATTCAACCAATTACCAGTCCAACTTAATAGGCTACCACTTATTCCGTGTGAAGCTAATTTAGTAAGTAGTCTTTCGTGGGGTAATGTATCAAACCCTTTTGCAAAGTCTAGATATATTAAATCTATATTGTTTCTTTTGTCATTTTTGTCGCTGCTCTTTGTGCGTGTGTGTGTGTGTGTGTGTGTGTGTGTGTGTGTGTGTGTGTGTGTGTGTGTGTGTGTGTGTGTGTGTGTGTGTGTGTGTGTGTGTGTGTGTGTGTATTTCACCTTGGTCTTTGGATCACGTGCTGGACTCGTGATCGACAGCTATTTTCTTCCCGGAAGAGAGCTCAGAGCTCGTGTGTGTGTGTGTGTGTGTGTGTGTGTGTGTGTGTGTGTGTGTGTGTGTGTGTGTGTGTGTGTGTGTGTGTGTGTGTCTGTGTGTGTGCGCGCGCGCATTGTCTTGGTATGTGTGTGTGTGTGTGTGTGTGTGTGTGTGTGTGTGTGTGTGTGTGTGTGTGTGTGTGTGTGTGTGTGTGTGTGTGTGTGTGTGTGTGTATTCACCTTGGTCTTTGGATCACGTGTTGGACTCGTGATCGACAGCTATTTCTCTCCCGGAAGAGAGCTCACAGCTCGTATGACCGATCTATGGGTAATGCTATGACCTTTCACACACACACACACACCCAACTCCCCGCCCACGAGAGTCAGAGTAACGACCCGAGGCACAGCGATACCGAAATAATTTCGGCCCTGGGCAGGATTCGAACTGGGTACTGGGAGCACTTCTACTTCCCATTTCAGCGCTCTACCAACTGTGTGTGTGTGTGTGTGTGTGTGTGTATTTACCTAGTTGTATTTTACGGGAAGGGAAGCTATGCTCGTGAGGTCCCGTAAATGTGTGTGTGTGTGCGTGCGTGAGCGCGCGCATTGTCTTGGTATAATGGAATTATTGGTGTGTCATTTTCAGAGTGCTCTGATCTTTTTGTTTATCGTTATATTTTGAAAAGATAACGAGGGTATAAGAAGGTTCATAAAAATCTTAAGTATGTAGGACTATCTTTTATTGGCAATATTTGAATGTATATCTAATCAATTATTTAATTATTAATAGATTTCTCTGTAATTTTGATAATAGCCATATTTCAGAATACCGAACTCATGTAGCAATTAAACGTCAATTCATAATCTACTCAATTGATTTTTAACATAGCTAATGTAAGAGCTATTGACAGCGGGGAGTGTATTAATAATCTGGTAAGACAAAAATTTAATTTAGCGTTCAGTATTAATTTTCTTTTCGGCTGGTTTTAGAACCAGACCTAACGCTCTCCTCCAAAATTGTGAAGTCATCATTCTCTGACACAGAACCAGTTCCCCGACTCAAGCTGTTGGCGTTCTACTTGTACCAACTAGCTCCTACCCGTAACAGTTCCACTTCGGAGGCAAAGCTAGCAGGATTTTTCAGTATTTTAATCACAAATAGAATCTATAAAATTTAAAAAGAAGTGTATGGCCATGTATAGGGTTATTCAAAATGTCTACAAGTAGTAATTTGTAGCCTAAGCGCTTGTGCCCAGTTAATGAAGTAACCAGAGATCATCTTTACGTTATATTCTTTTCTCAGAAAACCAATCTTCCTACATCCTCAGTTTAACGATTTATGTGCAACATTATTCTCCTTTTTGAAGAATGACTAAGTGAAGAACGGTGTATTTCTGTTTTGAGGACGTAAACCTTTTGGATGTGGGCCAACTTTGTTTTTATGATGCAGTACGCAAAGGGTTACTGGCGTTTTCTTATAGATCGATAATACTTTGCATTTTTTCTGTCGGAAGTCGTCATATCAATTAAAATTCCTTGCCACATATCATTCTAGATATAAATCTCTCCAGTCGCTGCACTAGACACACATGATCGATATGAGATATGACATATTCATGCATGACAAATATGCGTATCCAAATAAATAATGACACAATTATTGAAAAAAAAAAAAATTCACGCAGTATCGCATTTGGCTGAATATAACTTAATTCCTTCCGTACTGGATAGTACATGTTTTTCATGTAGAAATGAAAGCATGCAAAAGAATTACTTGGATTAGTGCACGTATAGTTTTTATAAGCGATATGAAATGCAAGAATAATTAATCAAATACAAATCCTTGTGAAATGAAAATTCATTAAAAATAAATTGCGTTGGTACAGATAGGGTGGTTAACCATGTATAGTGACAGCGTGAGCAATCCCCGGAATATTTAAGAATTTGAAAACGACTTTTGATTCTTGAATGAAATAGGGAAAAAGGACTTTTTAAATCCTAGCCGCCTAACTAGGATTGTATACAATATATTTATCAAAAGGCTAAGCGTTTCATAAATCACTGCCGGATTTCTTAGTATACCGAGGCATTTCTTTCGTACATATCAAATGTATATTCAAAATGCAAATTTGGTTCATTTAATGACACCAAAGAGAAACTTTTTTTTTCCAAGATTCAAAATGGAATAGAGGATCGGTAAGAAATTTGTCATTTCTAGTATTGAACTACAGGTATATAAAGACAGCAGATTTATTCATATAGGTTAATGAATAAATTCAACTATTGGTATGACAAGTAAAAATTAAATAAGAAAATATAAATGTCTACTTTCTTAGACAACTTCATGTAGTTTGCGTGGTTTGTCAACATTTGGCTTCATAATTCTTGCGTGACAGCGCGTTGGGCAGACTTAAGTTGAGGAAATTCTTGGAAAACTATATAACTCGCCTTGACTGCCCATATACATGCGTGGTCAATGGCCCGTGTCATGTACAGTATTGCAGAAGAAGACGGGAGGATGAGACTAAAGAATAAAGACATGGAACGCAAACCACTATACGAGTAATTTTTTTAACCTATCCATTTATTTTTGCTAGTGGAACTATATATATTTTTACATTCACTCTTTTTTGTTTATTCTATTATATTAATCTATTTGTTTACTTATCGATTTATCTTTTTGCTGGAGCTTCGTATCTTTTTTTCCTGTTTCAATATGATGGTGATGATGATAATGACGATGATGATTGCCTCGAGTTTCACTAAATGGGAAACCCGCAGCCCCACAGGGGTCGGCAACGGTCCCTCTGTCCTTCCCATAGATCTTTCTGGGAAGAATCTTCGGATTGTTGTCTGTATTGTATCAATGTGGGACTATTCCTATATCGCCGAGTGCTATGGAGGCTGATCAGTCGCCGGTTGTCAACTCTCCATGAGGTGTAAGAAATGCAATTGAAGTTGGTAGAGACCCTGGGACTAGCCCGGAGACCGACTGTCAACCCTTCAAGGCTGCATCCCCTAATGGAGATGAGGGGTTGACAGATTTTGAAAAGGGTCAGCTGTCCATCTTACAGGACCATCAAATGCAATTATCCGTCATTGATCCCCTTATTTGCCTTAAATATGGTGAACAAAGAGGTAATTAATGTATATTTATGACGTCGGAAATTTACGCAGGGATAAATGTACTACTTTCTAGCATTTTCTTTCAATCATTGTATCACTTTGAGACAAATGAAAGTAGCGAATTAAATTCTGCTACAACGATTCGATCGATTCGGTTTAACGTCGCGAACTTTCCCTATCAGGAGGCGAGAACGATGCTCCTTACAGAGGACCTCCGCCGCAAGTAACGACTTTCTAACCCGCTCGGCCAGCGAGCATCCAAGTTATAACACAAAAATAAATAAATAAATAGATAAATAAATAAATAAATACGGAAGATAAGAAAGCACAACGGGTGGCCGGGATGAAGATGTGTTGTTATTGTGGACTGTAGTTTTCCAGCCCTTCTACTGTGGACAAGCTCGCGCATATATTTAGCAGAGTTTTCATAGTTTGGTCAGTAGTCCTGCGCGGGCATTACATGGATATTTATAAATTTCTTTATGAATATATGTGTTTTAATGGTGTAATAGATTGGGTTGATAAGAGTGGTCTTGATGTGGTAACAATATTTCAGTGGTGTCAGTGGATATCCGGGCGGGGGTGTCACTCTGCATATAAGTATCTTATTTGAGTACTTCGAAAGCCACCTGTGCTGAGGTGTAAGCCAAGAGAATGCCACATCTACTGCCTGCTCTCTGAATGCCAGAACCTATACAGAGGAGTAGGCTTGGCATCTGCAGTCAGGTTTGCTCTGTATAAAAAACCTGGTGTTCCAAAGTGATTGTCTATCCCCTCCCAATCTTGTTTTGGGATAGTAGTTTGGATCACAAGTTTGGAGGAAGGATGTTTTTAAGGGTTTGAGATGGGGAGTCCAGCTGAGTCTGTTGTTGAAAATCAGGTCCAGAAGTCAGGTTTGTTACTGGGAGGGTAGTGATTCATAGTTGTATTGATGGTGTATCCTTGCAGCAACATCGTCTACAGAAGTGGATGGTGACTGATTTTGAGGCGGAGAAACAAAATTCTTGGCCTTCTGTCCACTGGTGCACTTGGGTACTGGCCTTTTGGAGAAGGCAGTTGGTATGAGCAGGGTGAGTTCCAATGCAGAACAGGACCAAGTCATTGATATATAGGCTGGTAGTCATTTGGAGGGATTTATTTGATGTCATCTGTTCCTATGGTAAAATGAAGAATGGTGAGGAGACTTCCTTGAGGGACTCCTTATTGGGTATGTGTACTTTGAATGTTCTATGGGTTAGAAATTGAAACATGGAAGTGAGCATCACTCCTCAAAATCCTAGAAAGTAGAGTTTATGTAGGATACATTGTTTCTAGGTTGTCATATGCTTTTTCCAAATAAAAAAATAATACATCTTGTTCATTGGTAAGTAGCATGGACTTTTGTTTCAGAATGAACTGGGATGTTTTTAGGGCTGCATCCAGTTTGAAATCCTGTCTGAAGGGGTGATATAAGATAATGGTGTTCCAGTTGTCAAGAGAGTCAGAACGAGACTATTTTTTCGGAGTTTGCAGAGGCTGTGTGCAATTACAATTGGGAGGTAGCTATTTGGGGGGGATCCTGGTTTGGGGAAAGGAATGATGTCTTAACTCCAGGCTTTGGAGAGGGTGCCTTCTGTCCACATACATTTGAAGAGGTTTAGGGTAAAAGACGTCTTGGTTGGCTGTAAACATATATTGCCTGGGTTTGGACAGGGAAGTGTTGTATTCTGCTTACCACCCTATTTTCAGGCAGAAAACGTGGTACACAAGGCTGCAAGAACTTGAAATGGGATCCATAACAGGGAGAGAAGACCTTACCCCAACATGTGTACAGGCCTGGATTGGTTTTGATGTTACCAGTTTGATGTGGGAGGGCAGGTGCCTGAGTATTGACCTCCTTATATGAAAGAAAATAATAGCAAAGATAGATTGGATGGAAGTCAGGGAGTGATAGCAAGTTTTTCAATCTCGTCCAGAGACCAGATACTAGTGCACCACCAGACAGGGGTAGAGAATGCATGTGGACTTTGAAAGAAGCTTCATGGACAAAATCACTTACATTATTTCTTTCTACATCACAGCATCTCCTTGTACAGATTCCACACATCACTGCCTACAAAGGGATATTATTTATACATATGTAATGGGATAATATATAGATTTTTCTAGAACTGGATAACTGGCTTTATTCAACATAGCTTATAATAGTCATCATCATCATTCCAAGTAAAAGAGATCAGTAAAGATTCCAGTTTGGATGCATTGTTGACCCAAGATTTAGGACTGAATATAAACAGTTGATTTAAGAGGGACAATGTAGAGATATTGTAAATAGGTTAATTGTAGCATTGATTGAGTGGTTAGGCACAAATATTACCATTATGGAAATTATAAAACTATCTTTCAAACTTATTGGTATGGATTGATTATACTGCATTAATAGTGAAACACATTATCTATGAAATTTTTTAGTCAATTCTAAAAGGTTAGACATTTTTCACTTGGTAACCACTTGTGTACAGCCACAGCCTAAAGTTCTGACACCCACTCAATAATTGTTATTACTATGCAAATATAGCTTTGATGAATATTTCATTTATTTTCCTACAAATGAACATACCTTATATGAGTGGCATGTGTGAGTGTTGGGAATGGAAAGTGAATGGTTTGAGACAAATGTAGGGTGTGATGTTGCCAAGATTGTTTAATGTGTATATAGATGGGATGTCAAGGGATTTAAATACAAAAATGCTAGCCATAGGTTAGGAACTGATGAATGAGAATGAAAGGGCATGAGAAACAAACCAGTTGTTATTTGCAGATGACCCTTCTCCTATGGCTGATTCAGAGGAGAGACAAGCAGTTGGTGACCGAGTTTGAAAGGGTATGCGAGAGGAGAAAGTTGAGAGTACATGTGAGCGAAATTAAAATGATGAGATGTGCTAGGAATGATGTCGGTGACAGGATGAATGAGAATGCAGAGGGTGAGAGGTTCAAAGAAATGGAGACTTTTAAGTATCTAGGGTTGCTGGAGTGGATTTGGAAATGAATCAATACATCTGTTGCCCCAATTCTCTTCCAGGAGACCCACAGTCCCTAGGAAACCAGTGACAGACACCAAGTCACTTGGTGAAAAAATCTTGTGTTGTCTGGAAATGAAAATGGTGTCTAGTGTACACATGTACATTATATATGTACACATGTACATTATATATGTATGTGTGTGTTACATTTGCTTAGTGAAAACTATGAAGTGGTTCCAGACTTCTGACCACAACTGTTCAATCCTATTTATATGTGAATTGGGAGGTATGGTTGGGAAATCTTTCTACTTCTGCCATTGCCCTCACATATATTGAATTTATCAAAATATATATATATACTGTATATATTTATATTGTCTCCTTCAGGAGCCCAAACAAAAACTTTCCTGTTCTCCACTGGAAAAATAATCAAATAAAACAGACACAGAAATATATATATATATATATATATATATACATATATATATATATATTTAAAATATATAAAATAATTAAAAAACAATATCAATAAATCTAATAATAATCATACGGAAAAAGAAAATATTGCACAAATTTTGAGTAATCTGAAATCATAGCTTTTCTCATGAGTGCAGCCATGAAAAACCTGATATATGTAGTTACACTACTAGTCATCAGCTGTTTTCTTTATTCTCAAAACATACTTGGCAATAAGCTAATGTAAAAATGATAATAATAACAATGTCTTATAAGTACAGAGGATGGAAGATAAATAGGTCTGTTACACTAAAATATTAAACACAATTGCACAAATATATTGAATTGAAAGACCAGGTCTTCCCTATGTACAAAAAGAACAACCGATGCATCTGTTAAAGTTTGTAAGAATGAAATCGCTTTAAAAGAAGTCTATGTGCAAACTCATGTGCCTCATACCTCCTCAGTTCCTTAACTAAGTTAACATACTGGAATGTATGTTAATACTGCATATGAAATTTGTTTAGTAACTGATTTAAAAAAAGTGGAAGCAAAGTTTATTTCATTTATTATTATTATTTTCATTTATTTATTTATTTTTTTTTTTTTTCTTACTAAATCCGTCCTCCATTCTCCTCACAGACAGCTTATGGCATAGTACAGGATTGCTTGCAATTATTAGGAATCTGGAAGCTTGCTAGTCTGTACTCTAGTTGTAACATTCCATTACTAATATAATCTGCTATTGAAATAATTCAGGGCTCTTTTAAGTGGAGAGCTATAGGACTAGAATGTTCCGAGAGAAAAAAAAAGTTGTAATCTCGTACTCGGAGGTGCTTAACCAAGGATAAATTTGTCACCTTTGACCTACATGGTTAGACAACCAGGGCAAGTGGAATTTACTGGTAGGTTTCAAACCTGGACCAACAGAGTTGTGAGTATGGTGGATTCCCAAAGAGTTACACTGCAAAATACAAGTAATGTTTCACAATTTCACTGGAGTAAATGATGAAATGGCATCTTACATCTCTTTTGAATCTTTGATGAATATGTAATATGTATGCACAATTTGCTTTGTGTTATGTTAAATAATATATGGGTCCCAATTTAATTAATTTTGATGGAAAATGTTACTCCTCATGAGATTAGTTTCTGTACCTCCCTTTGCATTCTAGTACAACTGAAATAAATCTGTATCATAAGCTGTAGTTAGAAGTAATGGCATTAGAAGAAATAATATCAATTCTTATGGAAAATGTCTCCTCATGAGATTAATTAGTTCCTGTACCTCACTGGAGCAACTGGAGGAAGTGGATAGTTTTAGATACTTGGGTGCAAATGTGGCAGGAAAAGGTGGAGTGAAGGTGGAGGTAGAATGTAGATTGAGAGAAGCGAGTAAATGCCTTGGTGGGTTAAAAAGTGTAATGAGGAATAGAAATTTGGGAATGGATGCTAAGAGGAGACTGTATGAAGGAGTAATTGTGCCAACAGCACTGTATGGAGCAGAAACATGGAACATAAGAGAGGAAGAGAGAAGGAGCTTGAATGTGTTTGAGATGAAGTGTCTGAGAAGTATGATGGGGGTTACTAGGCTAGATAGAGTGAGAAATGAGGAGGTGAGGAGGAGAACAGGGGTGGAAAGGGAGTTGGGAGATAGGGTTGATGAAAGAGTATTAGGATGGTTTGGACACATGGAAAGAATGAGTGAAGAAAGACTAGTAAAGGAGGTATGGAAGGCAGATGTGGAGGGAGTGAACATGAGGGGACATCCTAGGATGAGATGGATGGATGGGGTGAAGGGGGCTTTGGGGAAGAGGGGAATGTCTGTTGAGGAAGGACGGGAGAGGACAGAAGACAGGTGAATGGAGAATGGTTGTATATGGAAGATGTTGTGATGCATGAGGTGGAATGGACAGGGGGGTGGGGGTGAGGTAGTGTATGTGAGCAAAATTTTGACGCAGCCCGAAGGGATTTCTCCCCGTCCTCTCCTTTATATGGGGGGACGGAGAGGGGGGGTCGCTGATTTAATGAAGCGGCCTTGCTGTGGATGTGCTGTGTCTTGCGACACTGCTTCTGACTCAGGGCAGTGGACAGGGTGCAGGGATGACCTGTCATCTAGGAGGTGCTAAGATGGGAGCGAGGGTGGAGGGGTGTGGAGTGTATTCAGGGATGGAATGGGTGGGAATGATTTTATGCCTTTTCCTTTTTGGCTACCTCCCTTGGTATATGTATGTATGTACCTCACTTTGCATTCTACTACAAATGAAATTTATCTGTATCAAAACCTGTAGCTAGGTGTGGTAGTGGTGGTGAAGTAATAGCATTAAAATGAATAATATTAATGTTTACCTTGAGTTTCACTCTCTGAAAATCTGCATCCCCATACAAGCTGCCAACAGTCCCTAGGGCCTACCATAGATCTCTCCAGGAAGAAACTTTGGAATTAGTATTTACCTAGTTGTACCTAGTTGTAATATACGGGAGGGGAGCTATGCTCGTGGTGACCCGTCTTTGTATCTCTCCGCATCAAGTTTTATCTTAAAATCTTGTATAGTGTTAGCACATACTGTTTTGTTGTCTAATTTGTTCCATGTATTTATCGCTCTGTGTGGGAAACTGTTCCTTTTCAAGTTTTTTCTATAACTATCCTTTTTCAATTTTTTTCCGTGTCCTCTTGTTTTACCGTTGTCCCACATTAATAGGTCGTTCCTGTCTAAAACTTCCATTCCTTTCATTATTCTGTAGATAGTTAGCAAATCTCCTCTTTCTCTTCTTTGTTCCAGAGTTGGTAGGTTCAATTTGGATAGTCTTTGCTCATATGTTAGTTCGGCGAGTGTCGGTGCTAGTTTTGTTGTCGCTCTTTGTAATCTTTCTAGTTTCTTAATATTCTTTTTGGTACTGGGTGTCCAAAGTGATGCTGCGTACTCGAGTTTTGGTCTTATTAGTGTAGTAAGTATTTTCCTTATCATTTCTTCGTCCATATAGGTAAATGCCACTTTGATTGCTCTCAATAAGTTGTAGGTTTCTCCGAACATCTTGTTTATATGCTTATCTGGTTTCATGTATATTTGTCTATATGTATATGTATTAGTATAGGATAAGTCTGTCACTGGCTCAAAGTAGTAGAAGGGAGGCAGGCACCACCTGCCAATACCAGAAGAAAGAAGATGAGGAGGGAAAGTAGGGGAGACAAAGGATCACTTACATGTTGTCAACTGTTATGAGGCAAAAACAGGAAGGGAAAATATTCCCTCCAGAAATTCTTTGCCATGCTACATCTCCAGATGGAGGCATTAGTACCAATTGAGTTTGAAGGTAAGTGGCATGGAGATGTTCTCTCTGGTGTTCATGTCACAGGATCACCACAGTAGGTACCAGCACTAGTGTTACTAAAATAAGTAGAACTCTGTATTAAAGATATCTTGCAGTATGCTTTCTTGCAATATTAGAGGAAACTTTTTTTTTCTCTTTAGATTAGTGAATAAACAATTGTTGTTACAACTGTATATGACACTTTATACCTATATACCATGGGCTTTTTACCCCTTTATAAGGGAAGTAGCCAAGTCAAAAGGCAAGCATCCACTCCCACCCATTTCTCTCTCATCCACCACTTCCTCCTCATGGGTGACTGGTCATCCCTGTATCCCACCCACTGCCTGGGTTAGAAGCATTGCAGCAAGATAGAGCACATTCACAGTAAGACCACTTCACTGAATCAGCAATCCACCCTCTATGTCTCCTTGTACAGAAAGAGATAGGAAGAAATCCATTGGGTTGTGTCAAAATATCATTCATACATAACCACTCCTTACCCCCCCCATCCCTTCCCTTCCCTTCCCTTTGCATCACAGTATCATCTATATACAGCCATTCTCCACTTACCCATATCTCCTGCCTTCTCCCTTCCTTCCTCAACAGACATTCACCTTTCACAATGCCCCTTTTACCCCATCATTCTCATCCTCAGTCACCCCCTGAAGTCCACTCCCCACACACATCTTTTAGGAATCTTTCTCTATTCATTCTTTGCCATGTGTCCAAACCATCTTCAAACTCTTTCACTGGCCTTATCTCCCATTTCTTTTTTTATCCTAGCTCTTCTTCACACCTCATTTCTCATTCTATCCAACCTTGTAACACCTACCATATTTCATCTCAAACACATTTAAACTTTTCCTCTATGCCTTTATCAAATTCCACATTTCTGACCCATACAGTACTATTGGCACAATCACCTCATTGTATTTATTACCAAATGTCTACTTCTTATGACACTTTCTAATCCCCCAAGGCATTTACTTACTTCTCTCAATCTACAATTTACTTCCACCACCATGTCTCCCGTTTCTGCCACATACAACCATTCATTATCTAGGTGCCAAGAGCTTTTTCTTCCTTATAAGGGAGGTAGCCAGTCAGTCAAAACCATTAACTATACCTCAATGAATACTTCAAATCTGTTTTGACTGTATCAGCTGTATTACTCGTCTTTATTTCATTGCCAGGTACTTCAATAATTATCTTTGGTCTTTAAGATTACTACCATATCTTAGGCCACTTCTTTTGTTTAAAAGGTTTAAGAAATATAGATGATGTTGATAAAGAGAGATCTTAGGACCTTTCTTAAGACCAAATGTCAACCAATCAGGGTTGCACCTCCTGATGGAAATGACGAAGTTGACAAGAATTTGAAGATGAATGGCTGGGAGATCACTCTCTCTGATGTTCTTGCAGGACCACCTCATGCAGATACTCACCATTGGTCCCTCTGTTTTATATCCCAACATGAAGCGCATTCCATATCTACACTCAGAAATCTCCAAGAGATACTTTAGGGAATGGATTGATTTATGTTCATTGGCAAAGTTTCCCTGGCAGATTATTTTTCTTTTATAGAAAAATGGCTACATCCCATTCCAAAGCCTCAAACCTGAGCAGTGAGGCAAAGGACATGTATGACAATTCATCCACAAGATGCTCAGATGGGATGGAAAATAAATGGGTTTTTGGATGAGTGTGGTATAGGTGTAGGGTGGGTGTATGACTTGACTCTGCCGCCCCCTAATAACATAAAAAATGGCCTTTAGGTATATTTAAGTTTTATACAAAATCATAGGAATAAATTTCATGTAACATAACACTGATGTTCATATGGAGAAGACAAGCAAGTATATGACTGATTCATTACGAGACAAAGCCAACAAGAAATTAACTGAATTTTCTGTTGACAAAGTTATTATCCACATGGTCCAGTCCTCAACAGCTATGGTTTTATATTCATTGCTACTACCTCCTTAGGAAGACAGACATTTGTCAATCCTAGTACTTCATTGGCAAGTTGCTTTATGGATAATCTATGAACTGCCTTTATTCTAGAAATTGGTAGTAGAACACAAGTATGCAGAGAGACTTCTTCTTTTTTTTCCCAATTTCAACAGTGATGTAAAGCACCAGAAAAACACAATAAATATGGAATGCAATCATCTTTATATTGGTTGGGGAGGGAATGGATGAAGAGAGTTTATGGCAAACAAGTTAAATAACTTTTCATTAACAGATACAAAATAAAAAAAGTGTGTAGACCTAATTCTGGCTTGGCACCTTACCTATAAGACACATAAACAATAAAAGATATACACAACATAAAATCCTGATGAAAGTATACAACTATCAAAATATTTATTTACACAAGCTGCAACCAACCTGAAAAGACCTAACTACATTTTTTTTTTCAGCATGATGATGGATTTACCAATCCTGTTCATTCCTATGACGAACAATTTGGAAGTAAATGACAAACATAAACAAGAGTCGGTGTTAACATTATGAGCCAAATATCATGCATATTTCCATTCATTACATATCTCTCTATAACACAACTGTATTTACAAATGAGATACACTCTTCCTACTTACACTTCAGGCATTTGGCAGCTATACATACTCTCTTACATGTTCATGACAAAGAATGCATATGGCATAGTATCAAGTCAACCAGTAGTGGCGTAGCCCCCCATTACAGATATGAGGCAGTTCATTTTACTGCTGTTGAAGCAATGTATATGAATCTTAGATCAACAAGAGCTGTTATGGTGCAGATTCTTCCATATAATAAAACCAAGTATAAGAAATGTCATTTCTTAATTTCAAACAAAGGAAAGAAAGCAAACCTCCTCACAATACAACAATTGAGTGATATCAAGAGATATGGAGGAGAGGAAACGAGATGAACCTTTATTTTCTCCACACTTGCCATTCTAAGCATTCAATCTCATTATGGTGCAGGATTTTATAATGTGCTCACAAATGTATTTTTTTTTTTCTTTTTAGTTTTCTGTAACGATTCCAAGTAACCACATGGGAACATATTACACATTTCAAGGGGTAAGGTAAAGTTTTCTTACCTCTTATAAGTTGGAACCATTTGATAATTTCAAGCCCAAGTCTAGTCATGCGCTAAGTGTCTTGGTTACACAATAAAATTTGTACGAACTGTTCCTCATCTGGAATATGGAATCGATGACTAAAGTTCCACTTTTAAGTGGATTAAGGAAGGAAACTTTATATCAATCACAGATACTGGAGGGTCACATTTGAGAAGATAATTCTGTTTAGGTCAATGACAGCTACTTAATCACAGACAAAGCAAATGGAAATCACAAATGGGGGGGAAATGGTGAAATATATTTTGATTGTTATTGTCTTGTAGCAAACCAATGAAACAGTCAATCACGCAGCACAAACAGAGAAGAAGAGAAAAAAAAAATATTCTAAGTTAAATCAATAGACAAAGCTACATTCACAAGGTGGTGAAACTTGAGTTTCTTGTAGTGGGAAGACATTAGGCCAGAGGCGGACAATTTTTTTTTCTCCCCCAAATAGAATTTTGACTTGCCCACAAATGCCTTGAGTAAAGTTTATACATTCCACTACTTTCTACATCCACCATCAGAATACTAAAACCACAATGGTTATACTTTTATAAGGTTTAAATTTGGGAAGGAAATCTGTACAATGTCTTCACCTTTATACATATTAAACTTTTCTTATCACACCTGAATTATGCATTCTTCTGACCTATTATTTTATGAGGGTGAACTCCAACGCCATATAAATTAAGCTTTTGGTAAACACATTCACCTAGAAAACCAATATTGTAGGCAACAATTGATTATTGCACCTACAAACAGGGCAAGGAACTTATAAATTGACTTTACAATATCCTAATTAAGCACATATTTTAGATTTATGGTTGGCAGGTGAGTGAATTCTGGCAATAGTTCTAGTAAAGCAGATTATGCTTCGAGTTCCCTAAGATTAATCTAATGTAGCCAAATTTGGCTGGCACAATAGATTCCTCTTTAACTTAAGAGAACTTTTGAAATATTAACAGCATAGGGGGTCTGCCGACAGGGTCTATTAAAATTGCATATGACTGTGGTTGTCATGTTAAAAACTTGAAATAATGCTTTTGAGGTTTAAAAATAAAATTTTACCATTTGTTGGTTAGGTCCCCAGCATTAGTGGATCACATCCCCTTTTACTATTGATCTTTCAAAGTTCCCCAGTGCTAAACATAAGCAATACCCTTTGCTCAAAGGACAAAGAAGAGCACAATAACAACTGCCAATACTCCTGACAAGGCTCCAATTGCTGCCCACTGTCGTCGATCTGTAAAATGGAAATGGAGTCAAAGAATTACTTAAATAAATGACACTAGACTTACCACATTTTTTCCACATAAGGAGGGTACATAACAAAATAGCAAGTTATAAGCCAACTCTACAAAATTAAGAAACAGGTTATCAAAAACATCATGCGAGACCAGAGGCTTGTTCGGGCTTTATCATGTACACTCGAACCTCGAAAACCCGGACCCCGAATGGCCGGACCCTCGTATGACCGGTCGGAATGAACAAAGGGCGGACTTTTCAAAGTTCCCTATTTGTCCGGTAGGTGGCAGCGACGGCCGTACACGTGTACTCAAACCCGGCCCAGTCGAGCCGCCACCAGGGCTGCCTTTTCGTAGAATTTTGTACCAAAACGTAGTAAAATAGCGGCATGTGGCAACTGCACAAGGACATGAGGAAATTTTTTCTACATATCAGCGGGCTGTTAAAAACATTCAAAAACTCAATGTTTTGTTTAAAAATCATAGAACTAGTTATCAAATAATAAATGGTACATCAAAATATGACTTTTATTGGTAATTGTGTTACTTATAAACTATTATACCCCAAAAGATACGTTTTTACCGTGTAGAAAAAAATTCTACGCTAAAGTTTCAGCTTTCTTTTAGCGATAATAATATAAAAAAAAATTATTTTTATATCTTACTGAATATGTTAGGGCATGGGGGCCTTATATACATTCAAGAATAAAAAGCAGGAAAAGGTGGAGTGAAGGTGGAGGTAGAATGTAGATTGAGAGAAGCGAGTAAATGCCTTGGTGGTTTAAAGAGTGTAATGAGAAATAGACATTTGGGAATGGATGCGAAGAGGAGACTGTATGAAGGAGTGATTGTGCCAACAGCACTGTATGGGGCAGAAACGTGGAACATAAGAGAAGAAGAGAGAAGGAGTTTGAATGTGTTTGAGATGAGGTGTCTGAGAAGTATGGTGGGGGTTACTAGGCTAGATAGAGTGAGAAATGAGGAGGAGAACAGGGGTGAAAAAGGATTTGGGAGAGAGGGTTGATGAAAGAATATTAGGATGGTTTGGACACATGGAAAGAATGAGTGAAGAAAGACTAGTAAAAGAGGTATGGAAGGCAGATGTGGAGGGAGTGAACATGAGGGGACGTCCTAGGATGAGGTGGATGGATGGGGTGAAGGGGGCTTTGGGGAAGAGGGGAATGTCTGTTGAGGAAGGAAGGGAGAGGACGGAAGACAGAGGTGAGTGGAGAATGGTTGTATATGGATGATGTTGTGACTGCATGAGGAGGAATGGGCGGGGGGGTGGGGGGTGGGGTAGTATGTGTGAGTAAATTTTGACGCAGCCCGAAGGGATTTCTCCCCGTCCTCTCCTTATATGCAAAGGGGGACGGAGAGGGGGGGTCGCCGATTAAATGAAGCGGCCTTGCTGTGGATGTACTGTGTCTTGCGACACTGCTTCTGACCCGGGGCGGTGGGCAGGGTGCAGGGATGACCCGTCATCCAGGAGGTGCTCAGATGAGAGGAAGGGTGGGAGGGGTGTGGAGTGTATTTAGGGATGGAGTGGGTGGGAGTGTTTTTATGCCTTTCCTTTTTGGCTACCTCCCTTGGAAGGGGGAAGAAGCCTTGGTATATGTATGTATGTATGTAAGAATAAAAAAATAGAACCAACATTTTGTCAAAGTTTGACAAGTATATCTTGCTATGAAAGTCTGCACACGCCCAAGAAAAATGTATGCCCCGGTATGGCAACACTCCCATTCTACACGGCAGTGTAGAAAACGTGGCAACCCTGGCCGCCACCACTGTCCCGCGTGCATACCTTCCGATATTTACAGTGTACGTAATAAAAAATACAGTACAGTACACTGTATATACAGTACATTTACATGCCTGTATTACAGTTATTACAGAATTATTAGTATTATAGCATTATTATTACAGTATTGTTATTATTACAGTGTTAGAGTATTATTCTTATGTGTTTCTATGCCATATCATACATTACCTATACGTATACCGCTATGAAAATCTACGGGTGTTAGGGCGATATTTTCGATGACCGGACGTTTGGCATGACCGGACCACCCTTCCCCCCAATTAGTCCGGGCTTTCGAGGTTCGACTGTACTTGATAAAGTTCCAGTTACACTACTCAATGGAATGGTTGGATTCTAACAATACAGTTTGATTTTGCCCAAGCTTGGATTGTAACTTTAGCTTAAAGCAATGTTTACACTCTAACTCTGGACAAAATCCAACTGAATTGTTGTATTCCAACCATTCTGTTGACTAAAGTAACCATATCTTAGAACTCTAACAAACAAAATTATGTACTAATAAATGTTCCATCCTCACATGGTGTTTCTTTTGAACCTGTTGGTAACTACCTATTGTGTACATGAACTAGATTACTGAGGGCTTTGAAAAAAGGGAACAAGAGGATAGTTCTCTCTGAGGTCCATATTACTGGACCACCTCATGCAGGTCCCTGGAGATGCAAAGTAGTTTGTGAGGATAGTTTTGTTTTCTAGATGAGAGCTCCATAATGATCTGGTTATGGAAAATGACCTATAATAATTGCTGGTGCTTGTTTTTTGTATTGCGTACTGTGATGTTAGTCTAAGACATTTCACTAAACATGTGGCTGCTAATTTCTTTACATCTGTGACAAGGAACATGAACACCAGTGGTGTTCGCCTACATGTTAGAAAAACTGAATAAATGGGGCTAAAACTTTAACTAGAGACCCCACACCATGTGTTTGCATGCTAATGTGAGTGTGTGTGTATATTTACCTAGTTGTATTTTACAGGAAGAGAGCTATGCTCATAGTGACCCACTTTTGTATCTTAACAGAATCAAGTTTTTTCTTAAATTCTTGTTTAGTTTTTGCACTCCCTGTTTCCTCATTCAATTTGTTCCAGATATCCACCACCCTGTGGCAAGTATTCTTTTTCAGATCTCTTCTATAACTATCCTCTTGTTTTTCTTTTATCCCACTTAAATAAATCATCTCTATCAAGGACTTTCATCCCTTTCATAATTCTGTAGATGGTTAGTAGATCTCCTCTTTCTCTTCTTTGTTCCAGGGTTGGTAGTTCGAGTTTGGCCAATCTTTGTTCATATGTCAATTTGGAGAGTGCCGGTGCCATCATTGTCATTGCTCTTTGAATTCTTTCTAATTTCTTTATATGCTTTTTAGTACAGGGTGTCCATAGTGTTGCAGTGTACTCCAATCTTAGTCTTATCAATGTAACTAATATTTTCTTTACCATTTCTTCATCCAAGTAGTCAAAGGGCACTTTCATTGATCTTAGTAAGTTGAATGTTTTTCCGACTATTTTGTTGATATGTGTCTGGTGCCATGTCTTTGCTGATAATTACTCCTAGGTCCCTTTCAGAGTTTACTTTTTTAACTTTCTTTGTACCAATTTTATATCATCCCGATATTCTATTTTTACTTTTTCCAAATTCCATTATACTACATTTCTTGATGTTGAAGTTCCCTTCACACTTTTGACTCCATTTCCAGACTTTGTCCAGGTCAATTTGTAGTGATTCACAATCTTCCTCTGTACTTACTTTCTTCAATAATTTTGCATCTTCTGCAAAGAAGTTCATATAATATTCCATAACTTCATCCATATCATTTATATATATGGCATACATTATTGGAGCCAATACAGAACCTGGCAGGACTCCATTTATCATCTCTTCCCAGGTCAAGTTCTTCTCTCTAAGTACCACTCTCATTTTTCTCCTGTTCAAGAAATCTTCCATCCATTCCAATAACTTTCCTTGTACTCCACCTATTGTTTCAATTTTTCTTAATAGCTTTTTGTGTGGTAATTTATCAAATTATTTTTGTAAATCTAAGAGGGCACAATCTGCCCATCCATCCCTTTCTTGCATTATTTCTATTAGTCTCGAGTAAAAGCAAATCAAGTTTGTGGCACATGATTTTCCACGTCTAAATCCAAATTGTTTTGGATTTAGTATATTATTCTTTTCCAACTGTTTAATCCAATTACTTTTAATAACTTTTTTGCATATTTTGCTATTGCACTTGTAAGGGAGACTGGTCTATAGTTGGTTGGATTTTCCTTGTCCCCTCCTTTGTGTATTGGTACAATATCTGCATGGGGCTGTTTATGTGTCACTAGCTCATTCATTTCTGGATGATGCCTCTTGAGGGAGTACTCATGGCACAGGACTGAAGAACACATTCTTCTTCTCAAATTTGTAAAATCCAGAAGGACAAGGTTCCTGGTTTTTAGATACGAGCCAGAGCAAAGAATTAGGTATAGCACTATTGGAGGTGTGAGAAAAGATATCATTCACATCCTTGTTAGTAATCATTGACAAATCTTACAGTGTGTAAAGTTTACTGGGGTGTTGATTACAGATGTTGTCACTGGACAAAAATGTTAACAGTATAACAGAAGGGATAGGAGAATATGATGAAAGTCTAATCCACCTGAGCCTAAAATATGCAGTGGTGGTATAGTTATCTAACAAAAAGAAAGCTATAAAAAAAAAATTAAGGACTCTAGAGGACAATGACTAGGATGATTCTATCAGAGAAGAAATATGAAGTAAGACTGGAAAAAACTGGAGTTGCATACACTGAAAGAATGATGAGGAGATACGATAGCATTGTTTTTTCTAAGTAGAGGAAGGAACAGAAACATTTGACTGATGATCTGTTAGTATGGGATGAAAAAACATAGCAAAAAGTTGAAAAGGAGATGGAAACCTGAAGGATGTGAGGAAGTAGAGAGTTCCACAGAGAAGCATTAATTTTCCCCTTTACAAGGGAGGTAGCCATTCCCATACACTCCACTCCCATTCACCATCCCTCCCTCCCTCCCTATTTTCTTGGCTCCTGGATGATAGGCCATCCCTGCATCTCACCCATTGCCCTGGGACAGAAGCAATACAGCAAGACACAGCACATCCACAGCAAGGCTGCTTCATTTAATCGACAACCCCCCTCTCCATCCCCTCATGCAGAAAAAAAGAAGTGGGGAGAAATCCCTTTGGGCTGCATCAAAATATCATTCACACATAACCACTCCCTAACGCTCCCATCCCACACCCACTCCCTTCCATGCATCACAGCATCATCCATACACTCATCCCTATCTTCTGTCTTCTCCCTTCCTCAACAGACATGCCCCTTTTACCCCATCCATCCATCTCATCCTTGGTCACCCCCTTCATGTTCACTCTATCCACCTCTGCCTCCCACACTTCTTTTATATCTTTCTTTATTTATTCTTGTATATAACAATTTGGTAAATACAACCATGCAAAACTAATGCTCACAATCTTCACATAAAATAATGTTTTTCCTACTTACCATTTGTAAGGTGCATAACTTTGGCTACCTTGTTGAGCGTGTTTTCCATTTTACTCTGTGTGTTTTCCATCTCATGCCCAAAATCATCTAACATCCTGAAAAGGAAAAAAATATATATATAAATATAAGTTCACCATATATCCAGAGAAGAAGAAGAAAAAAAAAAATCTACACACAAGAGGATGGGGGGGGGGGGGTTGTGTGTGGATATTTTGACAGGATGGAGAGGGAGGGTTGCCATGTAAGTTAAGTGGCCTTGCTATGATGTGCTGAGTCTTGCTGCACTGCTTCTAACCCAGGCAGTGGGCAGGAGACAGGGATGCTTCTTTATCCACGAGGCGCTAAGATGAGAGGGAAACAAGGGTGGTGGATGGGAGAAGAATGGGTGGGAGTCAGTGAGTGCCTTTGACTTGGCCTCCCTTATAAGGGGGATGATGATTATGACATTTCCTAGGCTCTCTGACAAAACAGTCGTCTCTCCCTGAGGAACACCATGACTGGAACAGGAATTTCCCATAAATCCCTTATACAGTATATATTGCTTTGTTGGCATGCATCACTGTAAACAATGCAGTCTTCCATAATATGTTGAATAGTATGGGGTGATGTGTTACATTCTGGACAGATATCCACAATACAATCATCCATCTGCCTCTGGTAATTTAGAAGGGCTGGATGGTGGCCACACCAAACCCTGGCCAGGTGGACTCTGTCCTCTCTCTTGAGAGAAGATTCAGAAGGATGGATGTCAGGAGGTCTGGCATGAAGTAGTGTGTTGTCTTTCAGTCCGTTGATGGAGCAATGAGCAATATGATTATGGATATGCTTCTGGAGGTGGGTATCTGGTGGTTGTGGAGGAAGAGAAGAGCCTATCTGTGTGTGATAGAAGCCCTTGGTATATAGACATACAAGAAAACATTCATAAACTCAGGGTTTTGGGGGGGAAAGTAGTTGAAAGGAGTACATCACCCACTCTGAAGTGGTCTACAAGGTATGTATGGTGTACCTGTGCCTCAAGGAAAAGTGAAGAAAATATTTCTTTACATTAATGTAAAAATAATGTCTTCAATGAAAATATCTATCTATACATTCCCCCTTTAATGGGAAAATGGCCAAAGTCAAAAGGCATATACCTCCACCTATTCCACTCCCATCCACCACCCTTTCCTCCTCCTCATCTTAGCTCCTCATGGCTGACGGGTCATCCCTGTATCCTGCCCACTACCCTGGGTCAGAAGCAATGCAGCAAGACACAGCACATCCACAACAAGGCTGCTTCACTTAATCAATGACCCCCTCTGTGCCCTTTCATGCAGAAAAATACATATATACATATCCCATGGGCTTTTTCCCCCCTTACAAGGGAGGTAGCCAAAGTCAAAGACTAAATCCACTCCCACCCATTTCACCCCCACATACTTCACTCATATTCACCATCCCTCCCTCCCTCCCTCTTTTCTTGGCTCCTCCTTGATGACGGGTCATCCATGCATCTTGCCTATTACCCTGGGTTAGAAGCAATACAGCAAGACACAGCATATCCACAACAAGGCCACTTCATTTAATCGCTGACACCCCTCTCCATCCTTTCATCCAGAAAAAGATAAGACAGGGAGAAATTCCTTAAGGCTGCGTCAAAATATCATTCACAATATACTCCCTCACCACCCCATCCCCCACCCACTCCCTTCCAGGCATCACAGCATCATCCATACACAACCATTCTCAATTCACCTCTATCTTCTTCCTCCCTTCCTTCCCCAGCAAACATCCCCCTCTTTCCCAATGCCCCTTTTACCTCATCCATCCATCTCATCCTTGGTTGTTCTCTCATGTTCAATCCCTCCACCTCTGCCTTCCACACCTCTTACCAATCTCTCTTCATTCTATCCATGCATTCAAAACATCCCAATACTCTTACATCAACCCTATCTCCCAACTTCTTTTCCACCCCCATTCTCCTCCTCACCTCTTCATTTCTCACTCTATCCAGCCTAGTAACCCCTACCATACTTCTCAGGCATTTCATCTCAAACACATTTAAACTCTTCCTCTCTTATGTTCCATGTTTCTGCCCCATACAGTGCTGTTGGTACAATCACTCATTCATACAATCTCCTCACAGCATCCATTCCCAAATGTCTATTTCTCATTACACTTTTTAATCCCACAAGGCATTTAATTCCTTCTCTCATTCTACACTCTACCTTCACCTCCACTCCTCCCTTTCTTGTCACATTCACCCCAAGCTATCCATTTCTTCCCGTCTTTCTCCCTTATTACTCACTTCCAATTTACTGCCATCCTCTTCCCTTGTACATCTCATCACCTTACTTTTACCCACATCTATCTTCAACTTTCTTCTTTCACACATCTTCCCAAAAACTGTCACTAACTTCCTCAATCCCTCCTCTGATCCTGCTACAAGCACAGTGTTGTCAGCAAACAACTGGCAAAAAAATAAATGGGGAAAAATCCTTTTGGGCTGCATTAAACATCATTCACACATAACCACTCCCCAACCACCCCATTCCCCGCCCACTCCCTTGCATCACAGTATCATCGATACACAACCATTCTCCACTCACCCCTATTTTCTGCCTTCTCCCATACCTATTTAACAGACATTCCCCTCCTGTTCAATGCCCCTTTCATCCATCCATCTCATCCTCGGTTGCCCCCTCGTGTTCACTTCTCTTAGGTTCTTTTAATACGCATGGGTGTGGTACAGATGAGAGTAAAAAGGATGAGAAGGAAGAGGAATGTGTTGGCACTGTGTGAAACTATGTTGAAAGGGAGTTTGAGTTTGGGAGTGTAGTGGGGAGGTTGTCAGGAGTTAGGAGAGGGCAAGGGAGGGAAGGGGTGGCTATACTAGTAAGTGAAGAGATAGGTGGAGTGGAAATAGGTTTCTTCAAGATTAATGTGGATGAAGTTGAAACTGAGAAGGGAAATGTGGGTCTTTGTAAGTGTATATGGGCCTGGTAGTGAGAAGAGTGTAGAGGAAAAGGAGGCTGTTTGGATAGATTGAAGTGAATGCATAGAGAGTTTTGGGAGAAATGTCAATGTAGTGGTATTGGGAGATCTCAATGCTAGAGAAGAGGATGAACCAGTAGATGGAATGGTTGGAAAGTGTGGAGAGTTGATGGTGGAAATGTTTTGAGAGTTGATGATAGCTAACACAGTGTTTAAGAAGAAAGTTAAGCATAATTACATAGGGGAGAAGGTAGTGGATGGAAGGGTAGTTGGTAAGGCTTTAATGGACTATGTAGTGGTATCCATAAATAAATAAATAAAAATAACTTTCATTCAATAAGCAATATATGGCACTATTTTACCTTACCTCACATGGCCCCATAAATAGTAACTTAACAACTTTGACTTGCATCAGATATATGCATACATACATACATATACCAAGGCTTTTTCCCCCTTACTAGGGAGGTAGCCAAAAAGGAAAAGGCATAAAATCTTTCCCACCCATTCCATCCCTGAATACACTCCACACCCCTCCACCCTCCCTCCCATCTTAGCACCTCCTAGATGACGGGTCATCCCTGCACCTTGTCCACTGCCCTGGGTCAGAAGCAGTGTCGCAAGACACAGCACATCCACAGCAAGGCCGCTTCATTAAATCGGCGACCCCCCCTCTCCGTCCCCCCCATATAAGGAGATGACGGGGAGAAATCCCTTCGGGCTGCGTCAAAATTTTGCTCTCACACACTACCTCACCCCCAATCCCCATCCATTCCACCTCATGCATCACAACATCTTCCATATACAACCATTCTCCATTCATCCCTGTCATCTGTCCTCTCCCATCATTCCTCAACAGATATTCCCCTCTTCCCCAAAGCCCCCTTCACCCCATCCATCCATCTCATCCTAGGACGTCCCCTCATGTTCACTCCCTCCACATCTGCCTTCCATACCTCCTTTACTAGTCTTTCTTCATTCATTCTTTCCATGTGTCCAAACCATACTAATACTCTTTCATCAACCCTATATGCAAAGTTGTTAAAAATAAGTAAAGTAAAAATAGCTTACATTAGGGTATACTGTATTATTATGGTCTAGAACTCTAAAGTAAAAAAAGAAATATATATATATATATATTTCTATGGGTACCTGATGCAGGGTTAAGAGATTAACTGCCTTACAATGTAAAGATGCATATACTCATATAGATATGTAACCCTACTTACACAGCCTGTTCATCAATTTCACTACCTATATGGCGTGACATAGTTTTAAGGGTTCCCATGGATGTTGCAATCTGGTCCAAGTGCTCATCTTGTTGACCCATTATCATCTGCAATATAATTTAATTATTTATTTGTTCAGACATATTTATCATTTAACTCAAGTTTTTTCTTTTTCCCAAAACCAAATATAACATGAAAGTCTAAAGTAATTTCTGCAATAAATTCTAACTATAAATATAATCCAACATCAAATTACTATACTAATTAGAAATTGGTAATTCCATGCTCACATAAACCTACCATCTAATAAGGATCAAAGAGAGTGAGCATAATATTTCAACAGGGTTAACCAGCACTTCTTTTTCTTGAGAGACATAGAGGGTGGAAGGAGGGAGCGACGGGTGGTGAATGGGAGTGGAGTGGGTGGGGATGAAATGAGTGGGAGTGGAATTATGTCTTTTGACTTTGGCTACTTTGACTTTGACCCAGGGCGGTGGGCAAGGTGCAGGGAAGACCCGTCATCCAGGAGGTGCTCAGATGAGAGGGAGGGTGGGAGGGGTGTGGAGTGTATTTAGGGATGAAATGGGTGGGAGTGTTTTTATGCCTTTCCCTTTTTGGCTACCTCCCTTGAAAGGGGGAAAAAGCCTTGGTATATGTATGTATGTATGACTTTGGCTACTTCCCTTGTGGGGATTATTCTCCAATAATAAAAGACTGCTGCATAATTTTGGTCCTTGTAATATTGTCAGTCTAAAACTTATGTTTTCAAAACCTCCTATGAATTTGAAAAAAAAGAGGGACCTTGATTGTGGTATTCAAATAACTGAAGGGAGTGGACAATATTGAATTTCTAGATTTTAAATAGATGGGTATCATGAGGTCATGGGAACAAGTTGAAAAAGACCACAGTGTCTGAAGACTTTCTGGCAAGCAGACAACATGTATTGCAAATTAAACATATCTTTAAAACCAAAAAGCTTCAAGATGCATGGTATAGTAAACATGAGGGTTCAATACATGCAAATCAAAACATAATTTGAAAGGCTGAGGGTAAGAGTTAAGCATTTATGAGGCATGTAATAAGCAAGTCATCTGACATTAAAAAAAAACTACAAGAACTTGCCTGTTGTTGTGCCAGTGTGCGTTCAATGAATTCATTGTTGGGGCTGTCAGCTTCATTGACCAAGCGACTGTAGCGTGTGGACCCATGAGTTACAACTTGTGGCATCTTTAGTGGAGAATTATCTTCCAAAACAGGCTGTCAGGTTGGGAAAGAAACCAATTTAACACAGGCAAATAATATGTATACCCCTAACATGGTAAAAGACTAAGACATTGTAAAAAGGAAATAAAATATAAATTGCTCAACCACATTACCATAAATGAAGACCAACTATAAATTAATTTTCATGAATCATTATCGACACTTAAAACTGTGCAGCACACACCAAAGAATACATATCTTCATATTTCTCATTTACAAATTCATTAACATAAAAAAAACATTGTCTTTACCTGTCTTGCAGTTACGTCTCTATCCTTCTTTGTCAGGTTAAGGCGCTCTTTCATAGACTGGAAAAAGTATGTACATATTAGAATAAAATTACCATAAATCCAAACGACATCTGGAAGTTTTATTGACAAATCAAATATGCAATATCTGTGGAAGTTTGGGGGTACCAACTCCCCATCTGACTTCTTAGGATCCTGATTAATAATATAAAGAAATTTGTGGTTCTTTATATGATAGTATACATTTATGAAAATGACTGATCTGTGAATCAAAACTGTTGCTACCTAGTGTATAATATGCATTACAATCACATGACTACACCCATGCCCGTTATAATTACAAAAAAATTTGTTTTGGGTTTCACCGACTGGAAATCCAGAGCCCCCAACTCCACACCATTTAAGGTCACCATCCAGTACTAGGAGGGTTCTAGTATAGAATAGGCCTGGCTACAAAAAACAAACTGCCCCAGATGTAACCATTACACAGAGGGCACTGAACACCTCATTTTACACTGCCTTGTGATAACCAAACAGCAATACAATATTTCTTTGTCGAGTGATTTTGGGCCAATCCATTAGTTGTTGCTGCTTACCTGGAAGCTGTAGGTTTCCTGCAAGAGAGACCTGGGGCAACAGATTGACTGATTGATCATCACGTACAATATTTACGTCACCTTAAACATCAATATCACTACAGCAATGACAAAGAAATCCTGAGTATTAACTATATCTTGTATATTCAATTAACTATTGATAACTATTCATTTGAATGTGACAGTGAACCTACCTTAACTTCCTGTTTGGTGTGTTCAATAAAATTCCTCCTGGATTCAAGCTCAGCTGTGTCGATCTTAAACTTCTTTGGGTTCTTCTCGACAATACGTGCACAATCAACATTAAGGAAAACTAAGAAAGCATAGACAAATGCTGCAGCAGCAACATACAAGGATATCTCCATCTCCAATTGATGGAGAAGTTGGTGAAGAAGATGAGGACTTTCCCATGAAGGTGGAGAATCCATAACGAAGATGACAAAACGAATGGTGACAAATGATGAGGTAGTTGTTTGGAGTTTAATAAACAACTTGTGTTAAGTAAAGTATGTAAACCTTTGAAAGTTTGAAGTATTCTCTGCTTGTTTATGATTTGTGCAATGGGTCTTGGTGGAATATGAATTCTATATTTACAACTTCTTTTAATTTTTGCCAACTTTCTTATTTGAAAATGAAACTTTTGTGTAACTCTTGAGACTATGCAATAACCAGAGTATTGCTGGTGCAAACTCAATGGACATGAGGTGATGAGGGACATTAGGATCAGAACTACAATGAGAAAATGCTAATCTATGAGAGAAGTACAGATTTTTACTTAGCATTGGTGTAAAAACTGAATACTGTATTCTGTGTATAAAAATAATGTCAAGAAAACAATTCAGTTCTAACTGATGGACAAACATGGGTTACAAAATGGAACTTTCTTCAGTACCACTGGAACAGCTGCATATCCACAAACATAATTGACAATAAGCCGACCTTACTGCCATATGTTTCCAGTTCAACAAAAGCATTGAATACTCAGGCAAAGCATATATCACGTGGTTATGAACTATGACGGCAGGTTTCTGCAAGACACTGAGATAACTTGCGCGAATGTCCACATTAAGCGAGGCATGGCTGTTTCTGGGTACAAGATGTCTTGTATTCAAATGAATGTAAAGGCACAAATGTGTGCTCTATTGATAGGCACATTACTCTATTACTCAAACAGCTACATAATTCAACTGTTTGATAAAGCAAGTGACTTCTGTTTCAATTTGCTAAAGGTGGTCTCATTGCTGTAAAGAAAAAAAATATATAATTCTAATAAGTAATACCTCTTGGTAAAGTAACAAGTGATTGTAAATGGTCAAGTATATAAAACTTATAGGCACAACAAATTACTTCATTTCAGGCACTTGTGCACATGATGAAGACTTCATGACAATTGTAGTATGAATGTGTAGCCGACATTAAATTTGAGGTTCAACCTACATAGCAGTAATATACATCTAGAACTGTTCCAGTGCAATACATCTCATGCTGAGAGAGAAAAAAAAAAAAATTATATATATATATATATATAACTCAACTTCAATGCATTTAATTACAAGTACTTTCGCTTTTCAATGTTCTATCTACCTACTGACACATGGCTACAGCCATTCATGTAGCTCATTGTAATTTTTTTTCCATTTTATTTTGCTTATCATATTACTGAATAGTCATTCTTTTCAAACATTCCTTCCTTTCAGGCTGTATGATTTCAGTCATATGTGCTGTAAATATTTATTTTGGTTGCCACCGCGCTGATTTTTCAATTGTAGAGAACACATGTATACAGCACATACATGTATACACCCTTGTAGATTGTGTGTGTGTGTGTGTGTGTGTGTTGTGTGTGTGTGTGAGAGAGAGAGAGAGAGATTCACCATGGTGTTGGACTCGTGATCGACAGTTATTAACCTCCCAGATGAGAGCTCAGATCTCGTATGACCGATCTATGGGTAATACTGTAACCTTATACGCATACACATACCTAACTCCCCGCCCACGAGAGTCGGAGTAACAACCTGCAGCGCAGCGATACTGAAATTATTTCAGTCCTGGGCGGGATTCGAACCCGGACCGCCGGTGGCAGGCGAGAACTCTAACCACAGCGCCACGAGGTAGGTAGGTAGGTAGGTAGGTGTGTGTGTGTGTGTGTGTGTGTGTGTGTGTGTGTGTGTGTGTGTGTGTGTGTGTGTGTGTGTGTGTGTGTGTGTGTGTGTGTGTGTGTGTGTGTGTGTGTGTGTGTGTGTGTGTTACGTATGAACTGGGTGGTATGATGCGTCTAGTGCTTTAGCTTTAGAAGTTGCATGCCTGCTTCTTCAAAATCTCGCTTTCAGCTTTGGCAGCTGGCTAGCTCTCTTCGGAAGGCAAAAAGTAAAGCAGAGTACACAAGTCTTTTCCTGCCAACACATAACCTCTCTACCATCAAGACTCGCTGAGCCTCCTCGCGGCAACCCTGGATATCGAATTCCTTGCGGGCTCAGGCTGAACAGCAAGGGATCTCTAAGCAGCAAGGGGCCCCAGAGGTAAGAAGGCTTCTGCTGTCTACCATCTTCTGCCCCACTGCCTTGTGGCTTAGACATGGAAGTCGTATGGCTAAGGGAGATAACCCCATATAATCCTGCATCTGGACTGCACCAGTCGTCCTAAAAAATTTCCATGCCACTAGGTTTCGTACAGAACCGGTTGGTGGATTGTGGACTGTGCAACTTCCCTCCACCCTAATCATCATTGTACAAGTTTCATCCCATGTATTTTAGCCATCATATCACCATCACTTCTCTAAATGTGTGTGTGCGTGTGTGTATGTGTGTGTAGGCAAACATTATACTACAAGACTGCACCAACAAATACGTGACCTAGAAATCATTGGTCACAGGAGTATTTCTTAGGAGATCATCATTCAACTTGTGACAGCCAGTGCCTGCGGAAAATATCACGTACGTGACAAAGCCTATCCCCAGACTTTTGGCGTCGTTGCGCTTCTAGGCGTCACATCAAAAGCCAAGTTTAGGACGCGTGACCTTGTGGTCATGTTTTTACAACGCTGAGACGAAGATCGTCTTTGCGATTTCCATGATTTACAAAGACCAATGACGCAGTCAACTTTAGGAAAAAAGTCAATATGAAGAAGAAACAAAAACGAAAATAACTTAATGGACGTTATAAATTACTCGTTTATTTAGGTGAAATTTTAAACACTTCGAACACATCGTTTTGGCGGGAAACTTATTCTAAGCAACGACGACTCGCCTGATTGTTCTTCCCTGTTTTATCTAACTACAAGTGCTTCTCATCAATCAAAGAATAATTCTCCATTTCACCTCCTGGTCACGTAAATCCTTGACATTTCATATATGACATACGACAACATATCACATGTACAAAACTCAACAGTAACATTGTGACAAATGCTTAAAGATGGCGTCATTACTCCTGACCTTGTACCTCAATGTAGATGTACTGACAATCAGCACTGTATTTAGATATTGTGAAAATATTTCTATTATCTTGTGGCGCTATCTTTTATCTGACCAGGATGTCTTAAACTTGTTTGCGAACTTTGAAATCTGCTACAAGGATGACTGTCATAACACCTCAACATCCATTCCAAGAGGAAGAAGGAGTAGGAGGAGAAGAACTGTCATAATACCTCAACATTAATCCCAAGAGAAGAAGAAAGAGAAAGAGAAGAGGAAGAGGAAGGTGAAGGAGGCGAAGGAGAAGAAGAATGTGAAGGAGAAGGCGAAAGGGAAGAAGAAAAATGCGAAGGAGATGAAGAAGAAGGCGGAGGAGGAGAAGAAAGAGAAGAAGAAAAAGGAGAAGAAGGCGGAGAAGGAGAAGAAGGCAAAGGAGAGGGAAAAGAAGAGGGCGAGGAAGAAGGATAGGAAAAAAATTCTTTGACAACGTATGTTGTGTCGTCTTAGCACTTGACAATATAAAAAAAAAAATAATAAAAGTACAAATTCCTCATGAACGGTCTTCTGTCAATTTATGTTCCCAAGAGTATCAAGAGAGAACAAATTTTCAGGTATATATGAACTAAAGATAAAATAAAAGATAAATAAAAATTGCTTACAACAGATGTGAACAAAGTGTATAATTCATTTTCGTAAGAATTATACCACGTTCAAACTACAGTCCTCACAGTTCTATTCTTCTATTGTCACATCGCTTTCTAAATGCCGAACAAAACTGAGTTCTTTGACCACTAACGTGAGTTCTTCATTTAAAGCGAGACATTTATCATTGTTTAACGCTAATGCAGAATTCCCTTATATTTTCCAAGTTTATCTCCATGAAGTAAATATGACAAAATACAATGTCGTTGTTCATTAAAATGTCAACTTCTTTGCTTCAAGTAATTACAGAAAATAATAATAATAATATCTGGGATTTGATTTGATTTAATTTCATGGCTGCATATGCAACTTGAAATAATCTACTATAACGAAATAAACTGATTAATATTTCAGAAATCTTGTTAATTTGTTTCCTCCTTTGGTAATCTCCGTCTTAGGTATCGACAAAAACAGCTAGTCATTTTTTGTCCATTCAATTCAAAATGAAAAAAGATAAAGAAAATAAATATCCAATTCAATTCGTTCGTTAAAAAAAGAAATGCTCAATTCAAATAAATTCAAATTTACATATCTTTTGTTTTAATTCCATTTTTAGCTTCCCAATAACGGTCTGTGCAAGGATAGACACGGGACTGAAAGAAGTATCGGTCGATCCCGACCCCATTCTGTCTCTTCATCTGGAATGTTCAGAACCCAAACCCGGAAGGATGATTCTTCGGAGGGAACTTGGATGGCGGCACACAACGACCAAGCCAATTGCAAAATATGATTTGTCGCACCGCCCTCCTCCTCTCTCTAAGCCTCCACTTCCTTTTCCTCCTCCTCTTCCTCCTCCAACACTAACGCTATCAGCAGCAGCAACACTACCAACAACAACAACACAATGTACCCATTCTCCTTTACAAATGCACTTGTCCGTTTTCCGAGTAAGCTTCTGGCGTCTTGTACACTCATTTCCCTACAGACACACAGACAGACAGACACGTCGTCATCCCAGCCAGACCCAAAGACCTGTTGGAGGCAATCCAACCTATCATACATTCACTTTCCACTCCGTTCTCTCACGGATCGGCATTTCGCGCTCATGATTTCTGGAGGAGGAGGAGGAGGAGGAGGAAGAGGAAGGGGGGGTGAGGAAAAGGAGGGAGGGAAGGGAAATAAAATGTTAGGAGGAAGAGAAGGACGAGAAGGAAAAGAAGAAGAGAACGAGGAAGAGGGGAAAAAACCTCAGAAGGGGCAAGAGGACGAAAACGAGAAGGAAGAGGATGTCAACATATGCCATTACTTGTTAATTTTTTTTTTTTATCAAGAATCAACCCTAAGTTTATACACTGTTAGCGAAGTAGTATTTCTCGGCACTTCCTTCCCTGGGACTTGGAATCCCTCCACACCTTCCCTTTCTGGGGATTTATCAAGC
>NC_134818.1:9294369-9439369 GCF_046742065.1 Oratosquilla oratoria
GATCCCCTCCCCTCTCCTCCCCCACCCCCACCACCGAGTCATTCCTCGCGCAGAGGTTCCCAGCCTGTGTTCTCATGCGTACCATACTTATGAAATGCTGTTCCTTAACCTCCCGGAAATCAGCTCAACACTAACTAAAAACACTACAGTAAGTACCCTCTATTTTCGGTCCATAGTCCCACTTGAAAAACTCTATCCTTCACCCCCCCCCCAAGTCCTCCTCAGCTCCCCCATGGGTGTCCCCGTGTCCCCCTCTACTCCTCCCTCCCCCTCCCTTCCTCCTTGGGGTCCAGGACCCCTTGGTGGAAACCACTATTCCAGAACTTCCTCACACGGTGCTGTCATCAAGAACTCGAGATCGTCAACGATGCGTATAAACGTATCGTATGAACATATAAACGTACAAACACGGACAATGATATCTTGGAGATGTTGAAACGTGTGAACAAAGCCTGCCGGGAGATATATAGGATACTTTCCTTCTTGATGGAGGGTGGAAAATAAATGGCGAAGGCAAGAATAGCGAGAATCTTGTTTAACAGTGTCTCATAATAATCATTCTTGCGTGGTCGTGTCCATAAAAACAGAAGCACTGGTTAACCACCGACAACGACGACGACGACGATGATTGATGATGATGATCGATGATGATGGTGATGATGATGATGACGACGACGATGATGATAACGACGACAATTAATCATAACTGATAATCAATAATTAATTAATAACCACAACAATAATAATAGTAATAATAATAAGAAAGATAATAACACTAGTAAAAATAACCATCATAAAGATATTTCCTGTTTTTACCTTTGCCCCTGCTACACCTCTCACTAGGCAGAAGCAATATACAGTATACATCTCCATACCTCCTCATCTCCCCACTCCAAGAGTGCCTCTTTCACTTCTCCCTTCATTTCCACCTCTGCCTCCCTATCTTCCTCCTTTCTGCCTCTCCTCCATCATTTAATTCTTACTTAGTCATTCAATCTATTCCTTAACTTTTTTTTTTTATAAATAATGTATTAGTGTTGTCGTTGTCTCATTATCTCGTCCCAGTGAAACTTAGTCACGACATCCCATGGATGCCGTCGTCACAATGAAGAAAATTGCTTGTTGGTGAAGTGTGGCTAAGAATCAATCAGTATATAATAAATAAATAGATATTAATAAATATAATAATATATATACTAGAAACAATAAAAGCAATATATCATAAATAAACAACAAATCAACAAATACATAAAAAATATTCATCTTTACCCCCTCCACACTTTATATAAATTCCACCCTTTAATTCTTCCTTTTTTTTTTCTTTTTTTTTTCTTTTTTCTTATTTTTTCTTCTGCCAACTACACTCGTCCCTTTCCCTCGCCTACTCAATCCATCGCTATTTCCTGCACCCTCCCTGCAGGGCGGCCGCAAGATCCCTTCGCAAGATAACTTGTTAACTAAAATGTGGTGCCACACTACACTAGCATGCTACGTGCTTTTATTAATTCGTTTGAGTAGATGTTTTGTTTTTCATATTTCCAAATGTCAAACTATTCTTGCGTCAAATAGTAAGAAGCTGAATAACGAACTAAGAGAAGTTAAACCTAGAATACGAATGTTAGACACAATGTTGAGATGTTCTTACGGAAGTCTAGAATATTGTCACCGAAGACGATTCTACTCAAACGACGTAGCAAAAGCAAGTAGCATGCTAGCGAAAAACCCTAATGTGCCGCCAGCTTAACTTTCTTCATCCGACTTCGTTTCAGATGTAATAAATGTCAAGTAAGATATTCAGAGAAATATAATCCAAGACACACAACCAACACAGAAAAAGAGAATTCAAAGGAACAAAGAGGAAAATGCAACATTAAAAAAAATCGGCAAATGATATATGGTGTTGGTTTTGCTCATACTGCCGATAGCTTCACACTTCATACACAAAAAGCGGTACCGAGTTCGTGCCTTGTTCTCGCCATGAAAGCTTCCATTATAATGCAAGCCGCTACTATTTCCTTGAATTAAAAAAGGGGATAAACATGTGATGTGATGTGGTGTGTGTGTGTGTGTGTGTGTGTGTGTGTGTGTGTGTGTGTGTGTGTGTGTGTGTGTGTGTGTGTGTGTGTGTGTGTGTGTGTGTGTGTGTGTGTGTGTGTGTGTGTGTGTATGCTTCCATGTATGCAAGGTCACAGCATTACCCGTAGATAAGAGCTCTAAGCTCTCATCCGGGAGGGTAATGACTGTAGATCACGGGTCCGGCACGCGACCCGAGTACATGATGAATCACACACACACACACACACACATACACATACATACATACACACATACACACACACACATACATACACACACACAGGGAGAACGCATAGATCGACACTGGCAAGTATGGCTCGATAATAATGTTCTTCCTCCCTCGTTGTCACACTGAGACAATGCCAGGCGTCGGTGTCGGCAGCGTGGCGCCGCCATCATACTGAAGAAGCCTTTAATCCATCCCCCGCCTTCCTTGACATACACGGTAACCTTCGGCAGGAACGACGTAGGCGAGACTTCGATCAGTAAGGGAATGCAACATGACAGAAGTATATGAAGAGGAGGAGAAGGTGGAAGGAAGTATATGTAATGTATATACTTGTGTTTCTATTTTGTATGTCTCACACACACACACACACACACACACACACACACACACACACACACACACACACACACGTGTCCAACATGTGATCCGAAATCTTGCATACACACACACACACACACACACACACACACACACACACACACACACATATACACACACACACGTGTCCAACATGTGATCCGAAACCATGCACACACAAAACACACACACACACACACACATACATTCCATGGTATCAGAGAAATTTCTAATTTTCTTCAACAGTTCAGCCCATCACCACCACCACTATCACCTGAGTGCCTACCACCCCACCCCAACCCCCTCCCATCCCATCCCATCCCCCCTCTTTGGTGACCACGAGAGCTGCGGTTAGACCTCGTGGTTGGCGCTGAAACCAGGACCAAAGGCAGACTCATCTCATCGAGGAGTTTCTCCAACCCAGGTGACTCTGGAGTGTGCTCAAACCTCTCGTTCCTGTGACGCACTTAATAGACTTTCTTCTGGCTTTGGATAGATGACTTTGTGCGCCTCTGGACTACACACAAACACACACACACACACACACACACTGACCAAGTCACGCAGGAAGAATCCTAATAATTCATCGTTTCACTATCCTTCCTTTCCCCTGCCCAAAACATTTCCTTTGCCACTTGCAGGATTCTACCACTACGCCCTGCCGTTGTCCTAAAGGATAGAAGCGCTGGTTACCTTAGGAAAAAATTGAATGTAATCTATCTTCGGGAGACCTTTGGGTACTTGCGACTCTCCGGGGACCCATTGGGAATCGATTTAGGTCATCGAAGTTCCGACTACCACAGTTCTTATCTTCAGGAGATATCTTTATGGCTGCAAGCTCTCAGCAAATGTGACGTGCTAGGGCTGACCACATCGACTTTTTTTATTTATTTATTTATTCATTTTTTCTTTTTTGGGCTACGTCATGTGACTCCATTTACCTTTGAGAACGTCACATCAGTACATTCCTTCATTACGATGAGGCTCTTTGGAGACTTTGTTCTGGTTACTACGGGGCGATTTTATTCGGCTGAAACCTTAGACCTCGTACTGAGGAGGTGTGTGTGTGTGTGTGTGTGTGTGTGTGTGTGTGTGTGTGTGTGTGTGTGTGTGTGTGTGTGTGTGTGTGCGCGCGCGCTTATCTAATTTTAGTAAACAGAAAAGGAACTACATTCGTGAGGTCCTGCCTCTTAGTCTCCAGCTTATACCAGTGATTAACCATGAATCACGTGTTGGACTCGTGATCGACATCTATTTCCCTCCCGGAAGAGAGCCCATATGTGACCGATCTATGGGTAATGATGTGATCTTACACGCGCACACCCAACTCCCCGCCCACGAGATGGAGTAACGACTCGCAGTGCAGCGATACTGAAATTATTTCAGCTTTGGGCTGGATTCGAACCCGGACCGCCGTAGTGGCAACTGTGTGTGTGTGTGTGTGTGTGTGTGTGTGTGTGTGTGTGTGTGTGTGTGTGTGTGTGTGTGTGTGTGTGTGTGACAGAGAGGAGAGAGAGAGAGAGAGAGAGAGAGAGAGAGAGAGAGAGAGAGAGAGAGAGAGAGAGAGAGAGCGAGAGAGAGAGAGAGAGAGAGAGAGAGAGAGAGGGAGGGAGGGAGGGAGAGGGAGGGAGAGGGAGAGAGAGAGAGGGAGAGAGAGGGAGAGAGAGAAAGAGGGAGGGAGAGGGAGAGGGAGAGAGAGAGAGGAGAGAGAGAAGGAGGGAATCACGCGACATGATTTTATTCTACGGGACTGCGGGACCGCAAGTCCAAGGTTCTTCGACAAAAATCTGAAAAAACACTTTGCAATTGCAGGAAGTGTGTGGAATTTAACGTTTTTTCTTTCCTTTTCCCCTCGTCCCAGAGGTAGTGAACAAAGGATACTACTAAATCAAGACAACATGGATTTCCGGTTGGATTGGAAGATACAAAGCTCACGTGGGTTTCCAGAAATACGACCTGGCTCCTTCACGTGGCCACCATGCTCGCAGTTCAGGCTTCAAGTTTCATTCATCGTGTGTGTGTGTGTGTGTGTGTGTGTGTGTGTGTGTGTGTGTGTGTGTGTGTGTGTGTGTGTGTGTGTGTGCGCGTGTGTATCTGTGTGTGCAAACACAAAGACCCACGTATTATCTTCATTCTGATCACCAACAAACTACTCCGTTTCATTCAGTACAGTGGAAACAACTCGCTCTAGAAAACAGGTCCCAAATCAAGTACCTCGCCTTTACGAAGTCTATGCTCCTCGTGTCATCCTCCTGCGCCTTGTCTATTACCCATCCTCCTCCTCCTCCTCCTCCTCCTCCCCCCCCCCATCCCGCAAGGCCCAAACACTGTTCCACAACAGAGGATGATAACATCTCCCCATAACACACTACGGTACCGATGAAGTCACGCCACGCCACGCCACGTCACGCCAAGCTACAGTACAGCTATATGACGTCATATCACAACATACCATCGTCCCTCACCCCCCAGCCCCCCCCCGAATACGTCAACGGTCCATCACTACCAGCCAAGTCAAACAAAATAATCTAAAACATATTGTGTACCTATGTATTTACCTCAAATGCACGCGTAAAAATTATGTGGACGAATGAAACGTAAATATATGTATGTATGTACGTGTGTGTGTGTGTGTGTGTGTGTGTGTGTGTGTGTGTGTGTGTGTGTGTGTGTGTGTGTGTGTGTGTGTGTGTGTCTGTGTACATGTGTAACATATCCACACTCAAGGAAGAAAAGAAGAAATCCTTAGGTAGACAAACAGCAGGGGGACGGGCTAAGGGGGAACTCGACCACCGTGGGCTAAGCAAGAGGCAAGAGGGAAATGATATTGTGAGGCCTCAGAGAAGACTCCTCCTCCTCCTCTTCCTCCTCCTCCTCCAAGGCGAGAAGGATTCTCGTTGACGCCGCCGCTTCACGGAGTGATTCCACGTCTTCCGCCCCCCCCCCATCCCATCCCCCCCCTAAAAAAAAAAAAAAAAAAACTTCGGGCCTTCAGAAGACAGGATATCATTTTCTGGAGGTTGAGGACCAGAATAAACTCCAGAAGGTCTCTCGTACACGCGCTGCGGCGGAAGAAGCGAATCCCTGCTCAAGGCCCAGGAGTCCAAGTACACAGGACTCTTAAGAATCTAGCTCCTGGAGGAGTCCTAGGAGTCCTGACCGATTTCGGAGTTTCAGTAATCCGAAAAAAGTCCTCTTCCAGTGCTTGCTCCCTCCACCTCTTCTATTTATCAAAGAACCCCCCATTCCTCCTTGTTCTTTTCTTCCTCCTCCGAACTTTCCTTCATTTTCCCCTTCGCTGCATTTACGTCTTCTCCTTCGTCAGATCCAACTATTCACCCACCTTCCCCCCTCACATCTTCCAACCTACTCCTCCTCCGCCTCCTCTCTACTCCTTCACCGCCACCTCTTCCTCTTTCCACTTTTGCTGTCTTTACCTTATAAGACTTGTCAATTCCTTTACCTCCCACTCCTCCTCCTCTTCTTCCTCCTCCTCCTCTTCGCTGCCTTTTCCTCCTCTAGCTTCCTCCCTTCCTCCTCTTCCACCACCCACTTCCCTCTCTTCCACCTCCTATTTCCATTTCTCCTGCTGCCTTCACGTCAACTCCGTATCAACTTACCCCCCCCGCCTCCACCTCCCTCCCCCTCCACCTCTTTTTTTTCTTTCCATCCCTCGCCTTCTTTACTTCTCCGCATGTCCCCCATTCCTCTTAACTTCTTCTTCCTCCTCCTCCTCCTCCTCCCTCTTCCTTCTTTCCACCCTTTGCCGTCTTTACCTTCTCTGCATGCCAATCACCCCCCCATTCCTCTTAACCCCTTCCTCCCCCTTCTCTTCATGCACCATGACCGCCATCACGTACCTCTTCTCCTCCTCCTCCCCCTCCTCCTCTTCCTTCTCCCCCCTCTCCCCCAAATGCGCCACCACGTTCCTCTTTCCGCCCCCACCCCCCACCGCCGGGGGCGCCGATCCGAAGGGGTTTCGTTACGTCAAGTGAGAAATTGCCCTTCGCTTGTGGGGATTAAACTTGGGGGGTTCATGGTTTCGTTTCCTTTCCTCCTCTCCTCCTCCTCCTCCTCCTCCCCTCCGCTTCCTCCTCACTCTCCTCCTTACATTTACTTCTGTTACTTCTTCTCCTCGTTTCTCCTTACTCTTACTTATGCTGGTGGTGGTGGTGGTGGTGGTGATGGTGGTAGTGGTGGTGGTGATGGTGGTGATGGTGGTAGTGGTGGTGGTAGTGGTGGTAGTGGTGGTGGTGGTAGTGGTGGTGGTGGTAGTGGTGGTAGTGGTGGTGGTGGTGGTGGTGGTGGTGCTCCTTCTCCTTCGCCTCACTTAAGGTAAAGTACTCTAGTGATTCTAATCTAACGCAAGAATCAGAACTATAACTTGAGCCATTACTAACAATACCGCCATGACACGTATTCCCTAACGTACATAATTAGTGCTTACGATTACAATACCGCCATTGCATTGCCTATTGACTGAAACAGGTGCGGAAATGGATAGGCAGGTGTGCCTATAGGCAGGGACAGTACGCACATTGGCACAGGGGTAGGGAAGTAGGTAAGTAGAGAGGTAAAGATCTAGGGAGGTAGGAATGGAGATAGAAAGACATGTGTTCTTATAGGTGTGTGTGTGTGTGTGTGTGTGTGTGTGTGTGTGTGTGTGTGTGTGTGTGTGTGTGTGTGTGTGTGTGTGTGTGTGTGTGTGTGTGTGTGTGTGTATTCACCTCGGATCTGCTGCAGCCTCTTTTCGAGACAGCCAGACACCACCCTACGGCAGTGAGCTCAGAGCTCATTATTAGCAGATCTCTGGGTAGGTCTGAGACCACTCACCGGGAATGCAAGGTCACAACTCCTTGACTAACGTCCCGTACCTACTCGCTGCTAGGTGAACAGGGGCTACACGTGAAAGGAGACAAACCCAACTTTGTCTCCTTTCACACGTGTGTGTGTGTGTGTGTGTGTGTGTGTGTGTGTGTGTGTGTGTGTGTGTGTGTGTGTGTGTGTGTGTGTGTGTGTGAGCGTGTGTGTGTCTATACACAACTCGTTATCACCCGACTCCATCCCCGAATCCTGGGTGTTCCGCCCTTATCTTATCTCGCCTCTCTTGGTCCTTCCCACCACCCAAACTAAAGCACCACACCCACAGACAGAATAGACCACAGCCACCACCATCACCCAACTCCTCTGCCCCCAAGTCATGTAGCCATTGAACCTTAATCTCCCATACGTGGGATTGTCCAGATAGAAGCGCTGGTAAAATACAGTCCACAACGACTTCACCTCCCAACAAGATCACCCACAAGCGCTAGTGAACCTGTGCATAACCTCCAAATAACAATAATAGTGATAACAACAACAATAATAATATCACCTTGGTTTTACCACAATACAATCCGTAAAAAGCCTCCGTGACGAACATGAGAGGGGGGTCGGATAGGGTCACGTCCTCCCTACTTCAGGAGGGTCCTCTCGAGAGCCACTCCGCCCTTCGCGAGACCTCGTTTTCTTACCCAAGACTCATGAAGAACTCCGTTTACCTTCGAGTCATGGGTCCGACTCCAAGTGAGACTTGCGCTTCGAGTGGGACTTGAGGCCCAAGGACGAGCCCTATTAACCCTTTCAATGGGAGGACCTACTTTAAATAGCTTGTTCTGGCTATCACCAAGATATTTAATTCCGCCGAGAGAAATCCTTCATGGATTAAAAGGATTAATTTATCCTCCAATCACCAGTGAAATTAGATGACTTCTGTTTGTCTTCGCTGGTTATGTAAGAACTTATTTTTTCCCATAAGATACATTCTTCAATTGTAAGAAAGAATTCTAATTCTGCTCTAACTACCGCAAACTATTTCAATCATCTGAAAGTGTCTCCAATGACATTTGATAGGCCAGGATCCCATGGCTGAGTGCAGCCCGCTCCTCCCTCCGCCATTTTGAAGACGTTGATGACTTCACCCGCCAACGGCCTTCCTAGGTAACGACTACAGTAATATTCAAATTTAAATTTCCTTCTTAACGTATCATTTACAAGGGTGCTTTGCGATTCGCGGTTGGCCGACTACAGTTATGCAAAACAGAGGTTGAGAGAGAGAGAGAGAGAGAGAGAGAGAGAGAGAGAGAGAGAGAGAGAGAGAGAGAGAGAGAGAGAGAGAGAGAGAGAGAGAGAGAGAGAGAGAGAGAAACGATAAGCATTTTTTTTAATTGAATTAGGTGACACTAATGACATTCATGTTGGCGTAGCTTCCACTTTTCTAAATCCCGACCTTCAACTTTTGCCCTAAAATATAAAACTAAAACACACTGTTCGGGTCTGGTGCAATGCAGCAAGGCACAGAACTTCCACCCCAACCTCTTCAATATATGGCAACCCCCTCCCCACCACTCGCATTCACTTAAGAATTTTATAGAACATCCCATAAGGCTGCGTCATTTCCTCATCCATTTACATCCAGTCATTCCTCCCTTTTCCACTCTTCTAATACAGGTGTTCAAGTGGATCAAAGGCTTTAACAAGGGTGATGCAAAAAAGGTCATCATATTAAAACAACAGGGCAGGACTCACAGCAATGGATTTAAACTTGACAAATTTAGATTTAAGAAGGAAATAGGCAAGAATTGGTTTACTAATAGGGTGGTCAACGAATGGAATAGACTGAGTAACCATGTAGTGAGCGCTGAAACTATCAGTTGTTTTAAGAAACGATTAGACAACTTTATGAATGGGGATGACAGGTGGTGATGGATACGGAGCTGCCTTGTGTAGGCCTTATGGTCTCTTACAGTTTCCTACATTCTTATGTTCTTTGCTTGGCAGTCATTCGTCTTATATCTAATGCCCTTTCTTCCCCGTAAGTCCACCTCATTCTCGGTCTTCCCTACAGGATCACCCCATCCACTTCTGCTTTCGACACTACCAATCTTTCCTGACTCAATCCTTCCATGTGCCCAAACCATTTCAGATTTATTTTATCAACCCTATCTCCCGGCTCTCTTAGTCATAACACGAACAAGTGAACAAATGGTTGCCTTGCCCTGCTTAACTGAAGGATGTTTCGATGAAGCCGTGATGCAACTAATGGCAGTACAATCGCCCGTATACACTTGTCTCTCACAACAATGTTATTCACGACTCCATTCAATATGGAACACAATAGAATGGACCATATTCACACTATTTCTTCCGGTCTTTTAGAAGCTTACATTGCCACTTCCGACATGGCTATTCCACTCGAATGTAGTGATCGAAATGGACTTTGGTTGTAAACTACGACTATGTTCGGTGTTTATACTTATAAATTAGGTTCCAATTACCACAATGATTGAACATACAAGCAAACATATATAATAAAAATAAATAAGTGAATAAATAGGTACTGAAAAATGGGTACATGCAGTACCCTAGCGTATGTCCCATCCCCCAAGCCATCACTGGCTTCGCGTCATTTCAAATTAGAAAAAAAAAATATATATATATATATATATATATATATGGCGTCTGACTTTTATCCGCGGTAGGGCGAGGGAGGGTGAGTGGACGAGGGTGGGTGAGTGGGTGAGGGTGAGTGGGTGAATCATGGTATCATCATCCGACAGCGGCCAGGCATCCCACATCGTCCCACAAAGATCAATTCAGCCCATCTGCTTTCTTGTTTGCTTTGCCTCCCTGTCGGTCTGTCTGTCAACAAGTTTTATGTTGAAGAATTTATCCTGGTTCTTTGTGACCTTGCATCCATCGGGTCCCGCCGCCTTTCACATGACCCTATGGCCTTGTGAACGACCTCAAACTTTGCTTTAGGGGAGCCGAGAGGGAAGGAAGGAAGGAAGGAAGGAAGGAAGGAAGGAAGGAGAGAGAGAGAGAGAGAGAGAGAGAGAGAGAGAGAGAGAGAGAGAGAGAGAGAGAGAGAGAGAGAGAGAGAGAGAGAGAGAGGAAGAGAGAGAGGAAGAGAGAGAGGAAGAGAGAGAGGAAGAGAGAGAGGAAGAGAGAGAGGAAGAGAGAGAGGAAGAGAGAGAGGAAGAGAGAGAGGAAGAGAGAGAGGAAGAGAGAGAGGAAGAGAGAGAGGAAGAGAGAGAGGAAGAGAGAGAGGAAGAGAGAGAGGAAGAGAGAGAGGAAGAGAGAGAGGAAGAGAGAGAGGAAGAGAGAGAGGAAGAGAGAGAGGAAGAGAGAGAGGAAGAGAGAGAGGAAGAGAAAGAGGAAGAGGTGGAGGGAGGAAGAAGTAGAGTGAGGGAGAGGTGGAGAGAGGAAGAGGTAGAGTGAGGGAGAGGTGGAGTGAGGAAGAGGTGGAGAGAAGGAGAGGTGGAGGGAGGGAGAGGTAGAGTGAGGGAGAGGTGGAGAGAGGAAGAGGTGGAGAGAGGGATGAAGAGAGGGGTGGAGAGAGGGATGAAGAGAGGGGTGGAGGGAGAGAGAAGAGAGACTGAGAGGGGGGAGGGAGGTGGAGAGACAGAGAGAGAGATAAAGATACAGACAGAAAGAGAGGGCGGGCGAGATGGAGAGAGAGTATGTGCGTGTGTTGTCCCGTTTGTGTCCCGCGTCGACCTTGGCCTTAGCTTTGCAACTTTGTGAACCCAGTCGTCTCGACGCCAACGTCCATCGATGACCGTCACTCTCCCGGGCTGTGCGATGAGATAGGACCAATGTCACGATTCTGACTCCAGTTCAGACGTTCACTTTAACTTGGCGAATATTTATTTGTGCACACAAAACAAATTATAATGGCGGAATGCGCTGTTACCGATCAAAATTGGAGAAAAATATTCGCCAAGTCCGAATGGACGGACTATAGGCGTCTCCTGGCGTAACCCTTTCGTAACTGCTGATGGACAAATCCTAAACACACTGCTGCTGCTGCTGCTTCCCCCTGCTATCAATCTTTGAGCAGTTAAGTCGTCCTCATTTATCATTGACGTCCTCTGCTCACGGATATCACGAATCTGTACGCCCACCCAATCAATACATTCCGTCGACGGTATTTTCTGCTGACATTAGCCGGACCTGGAGTGAGCAAAACTGGCATTGAACGTCTCTGATGACTGACGAAGCTGTTGCATGGCCTCGCCAGCCATAAAAATGCAGATGGTGTCGGATGGCTGCTGATACGAAGCAGTAGCAGCTGCTAAGAAACGACAGACGGTAAGGAGAGGTGTGTCGGTAGCATCTGATGAAGAAAGGCAAGAGTGGTCGTTTTGACCGAATAAAAAAATAAATAGTAACTAATGATACAGCATAAGCTCAATGAACAAAAATAAAAATGAGAGAGAGAGAGAGAGAGAGAGAGAGAGAGAGAGAGAGAGAGAGAGAGAGAGAGAGAGAGAGAGAGAGAGAGAGAGAGAGCATTATGTTAGCAATAATCTAGCCATCCATAGCAACGACATCTTCAACTAATATTGCTAAATAGTTTGATTGTCAGTCTTCGATTTTCAACGCATTTTCCGTCATTTTCTTCTTCCCTCAAGTTTGTGTGTGCCCTTCGCTTGGTTTGTATATTTATCAGATGTGCTGGAAGAAGAAAATCACCGAAAAATCTCTGTACACATATGACGCAGGAAATACAAGAGAAAATTGATATTAAAGATAGAAGAAAACTTCTAAGGATTATGGAAGAAAACATGAGAGAGAGAGAGAGAGAGAGAGAGAGAGAGAGAGAGAGAGAGAGAGAGAGAGAGAGAGAGAGAGAGAGAGAGAGAGAGGAATGGTGTTGTAAGAAATCAAGAGGCTAGAGTAAGCAAGAGAATTTCAGCACTGACCCCCACCATCCGCCCACCTATCCTCTTCGACCGCACCTTCCTCAGATGCGAAAAAAAAACAAGAATCTAATTTGAAACGTACCTCAAAACATATACGAATTCCCTCACTTAGTCGATTCTATCTTATTTCATTCTTATTTCACACACACACACACACACACACACACACACACACACACACACACACACACACACACACAGACAAAAGAAGACCCTCCCACATAAATAATATAAATTAGAAATAAGCCATAAGCTTACAAAATGAAATACGTTCGCTGTATATCAGAGGCTACACGCCCCACCCTATCCCCTACACACCCAATGGCGGGCTGAGGTCAATGCTCTTTGTAAATGCTAACACAGAAAAAAAAATATTTCACAAGCGCGAGCACCAATGCCACTGCAGGGTCTCCTTACTAACCCATAACATACCATCGTTGCACCATATTCCCCCCTCCCTTTCTCTCTCTTGCGTCGTGCCTGGCTTATAGCAAGATGTTCTTCGCTGAATTCGAAACCGTCACCTTTGCCTTACGTGCGTGGACAGCCGGAGCAAGTGGTGGTTACAAGATAACCACTGGGATTGAACTCGTGCCCACACGGTTACAAGTCTAAAAACGTAATCTGTATTCTAAGCCTCTTCGGAACTGTGGCGCACTGTACGGATGATTCTCATAACAAACGTTCTACTGACCTGATAAACGTTAGACTGATATGCCAAACGTTTGAGCGTTGTGGCGAACGTTAGACTGTTATGGCAAACGTTAAAAACATTCATTATTAAGTGAGGACGTCCCTTACCCTGAATGGGGTCTCGATCCTATTCACGACGGGGCCCCACGACTCTAAGCTGCGATTAAAACCAACTAAAAACCAAACGGTCAGAGCCAACATAAGATTCCTCAGAATTCTAAGTTGACCTCCAAACTCCAAATCTTAGCAAATGATAAAATTTAATAAACAGAGGGACCCGAGAGTTTAAAATAAATTGTAAATCTAAGACGGTGTAGCATCTAAAACATCATATTAGACACAAGATCATCATTTTCTAGTACTCCTCTGCTTAGATGTCCCTATTTTAGCATGTAATAAACCGTACTTTATGTTACTATAGTCAGTGTAGGGGTATTATAGTTAGGAGTGATAATTATACCGAGTCAATATATTAAGTTAATAAAACTGATCGTTATCACACTGGGCTATTTTACCTTCGACTGTCGGAGCAAATTTGCAGCCCGCAATTTTCGGGAAGGAAAATGAGATGCTGGAGGTAAATAGTTTTCCTCCAGCAAATCAAATGACATTCTACGCATTTTTGTTGAGAAAAGAAAAATATTTTCCCATGGTGATTCTACGGCGGAAAAAGTTCTGGAGGCGATTAATCGAAGGTCGAAGGAAAAATAGCACAGTGTGATAACCTTGGGAGGCATGCTGATCCTCTCGTAATTTCACCCCCAACGCCTCCAAGGGTGGGGGGGGGAGGTGCACTACATAGAGATGAATAAAAGAGCCTGGTTGTTAGGATATGGAAAAGTGCTGTTAGGCACGCAGGGCGTTTAACCATTCTCATCCGCCCGTCCTTTTTTTTTTATGGCCGGAGCCCCACCCACACTTCCACAATGGTTTTAGCACTGCCCTTGTACTTAATTGTCAGCATTTACGCTCAACCAACCTTTTTATATGTACATATATAAACATGTTTTCCACAATGACCTCTTGCTCTCAAATGATTTCATGATCTAAATTCATTATGTCAGCGGACATGGGTTACTGAGAGAGAGAGAGAGAGAGAGAGAGAGAGAGAGAGAGAGAGAGAGAGAGAGAGAGAGAGAGAGAGAGAGAGAGAGAGAGAGAGAGAGAGAGAGAGAGAGAGAGAGAGAGAGAGAGAGAGAGAGAGAGAGAGAGAGAGAGAGAGAGAGAGAGAGAGAGAGAGAGAGAGAGAGAGAGAGAGAGAGGGAGAGAGGGAGAGGGAGAATGGAGAGAAACCTTTTTGATATATCAAAATTAAACACTAATTCAGACAGCGCCGACTGAAAGAATAAGTGCATATTCACACTAGCGGTTCAATTACAATGTACTGTAAGTCGACGGAGGCGTTCACACACAACCACGCAGTTTTTCCTTTACTATGCAGTGCATCCGCATTTTCTGCGCGGTCCAAACCGCTAGTATGAACAGAGCCTAATTGCCTGAATTGCATCGGTTAATACTGTACTACCTCCCTCACAAAACACGGTACATCCGCCTTGCTATGGATGTACTGTGCCTTGCTGCATTGCGTCTGACCCAGGGCAGTAGGCGGATGCTGGGATGACCCATCATCCATGAGGAGCTGAGATATGAGAGAGAGAGAGAGAGAAAGAGAGAGAGAGAGAGAGAGAGAGAGAGAGAGAGAGAGAGAGAGAGAGAGAGAGAGAGAGAGAGAGAGAGAGAGAGAGAGAGAGAGAGAGAGAGAGAGAGAGAGAGAGAGAGCTGAGATGAAAGAAAGGGGAGTGAAATGGGTGGGAATAGGCACGTGCCTCTGACTTGGCTACCTCGCTTATAGGAGGGAAAAAGCTCTTGGTATATAGAAGCCTTCTGGTCTACAGACAGATAGATAAACACCTTCGCCAGCTTAAAACAAACAGACATGACTTCGGTGTGACTTCGCAACGATCCGCTCTTCACATAGACTCTGTTCTGGTCTCAGTCACCGCCCGTCACGGATCTTCCTCCGCTGCATTCCAACACCATTTGTCGAACTCACGTTGAGTGTCTCGACAATTACCACGAACTCACTTCGAGTGTCTCGATAATAACTACTGAAGCAAAACATGCTTGACCCTTTGAACACTGTGTCTCTCAGTCTGCACTTCCTTGTCACAAACAACAAATGGATTCTCCTAGACACCTCGGGATGGGAATGTCTCAAACAAACAAGTTCTTCAACATTGTGATATTCTTTTTACAAGTTCCAGATCTTGGTGAATTCCATCCCCCTCTTTTTTTCTTTTTAACTGCAGTCTAATAGAACTCGAGAATTGCGAACAGAAACATATTAGAAACAAAATCCACCTCGTTTGGATGACTGAACGGGATATACGTTATTGAAGCACTTCTACTGAAGGTCATGTTCAGTTTGCCGAACACGGCACGTTCTGGCGACTCGGAGTAAACACTAAAGCAATTTGTTCACCGTTCTGCAAACAACCAATTGACCCATCAAAGCCCAGTGACCAATACAACAACCCGGGCTAACACAAGACGATTTCGTTTAGTTTCCAAGAGCCTCCGTTCCTGAGTTAAAACTACCTCACTGCCACGTTCAGACATTTTCTTTTACCTCCCGTTAAATTATTTTCTTTGGATTATGTTATCTGAACACTTTATATATTTTGTTCTTACTGTCGAATTTAAAGGAGTGCTCGATTATGGGCACTTGGCCCACATTTTAGCATTTTTTCTGGTTCTTCCCAGGCGACTTTATTCACTTTTGGGGACTGGTATGTTTCGCAATGGATACACGGCAGAGAAGGCGCGCAATGATCCGAGCTTCAAAAGTTCGACGTTAAGTGGTTTTAGTAACAAACGCGAAACTTCAAATTATTCATTCACGACAAATTACTATAACATTTTCCTCATTTTCTCTTGACTGATACCAAGAGAACAAAGGGCACACGCCAGGATGGACCGAAGAACTTGCGCCCTCCTCTGTCCACGTTGCGCCACCTGGGGACCGTCCCTTGTGGGCCGTCGTTATGAAACGACCATGGCACCAACACCAACTTGACTTAAACGTGTTATCACACTGGCCTATTTTTCCTTCAATGGTTGGAGCACGTTTCCAGTCCGCAGCTTTTGGGCAGAAATCTGATATGTTGGAGGAAAACAAATTTCTCCCAGGATATCAAATGACATTCTGTGTATTTTTTGTTGAGAAAACAAAATAGTTTACCATAGTGATTTTACGATGGAAAAAGTTCGATTAATCGGAGGTTGGAGGAAAAATAGCTCAGTGTGATAATCTCTTAGGCGTTCTAGAAACTTGTGCGTGCCATAGAGCACAACTGGGGCTAAAGCTAAGAGCAAGGAAACAAGCCTGGGTTATGTAAGGGGCAACGTAACACTATAATTGATTGACTGAGGGGCTTCCGAGCGATACTGAAGGGTTTCATTATCACAGAAATGTGCAAGATTGCAACCACTTGATAATACTCAATGGGATCAGGAACGAACGCATATTATTATATCTATACTTGCTTTTATGAGTGTATGAAACAGGAGTGTGTGTGTTCGTGTGTACGTGTGTCGTGTTTGTGCGTTTGGTGTTATGTGAGCATGCGTGTGAGTGTTTGTGCGTGTACATGTGTTTGTTATGTGCGCTTGTGAGTATGTGTTATTTATGCGTGCGCATACAGCGCGTGCGTGCCTGAGCTTACACTGTCCAGCTTAGATACCGCGCCGCATGACAAGACTTCAGGTAATCTTGAAGTGTCTCGTCTCACTAAAGTCCTGCTTCGTATTCTTGGAGTTTTATCCTAAGCATTCCGACCTCGTATGTCATAGAGTTGCAATTGCCATTGGAAAAAATTATATGTTTTCCCCGCCATCATCCTGACCGCCGCAGCAAAAAATAAATAAATAATAATAATAAAAATAAAAATCTACACCACTTCACTCACGTGACCCCCCCCCCACCCCCCGTGATGGGGCGTTACTCTCCTCAAGAGCTAAAGGCCCTTTGGTGCCCTTCACAGACTATATCCTGGCTTACACAATACAAACAGCAGTCCAACGTGTCTTCCCGGGGAGATCCATACACCGGGTCATCGATAACGTGAACGCCCCCCCCCCCACACACACACACACCCAGGTGAAAATGGAGTTGAGAGGTGGGTGGTAGCTTAATGAATGAAGCTCTCCCCAGACTACTCTCCCAACCAAGCGCTTATTCTGAAATGCACTTCAAGAAGCCTCCCAAGCTCTCCTCCCACCCCCCAACCCCTCACCGTGTCATGCACCACGGGGGTCGAACAGACATGCATGACCACCAGCCCGGACGTCATGCACGCCTGTCCATGCACTTGTAAGCCAGATCCCAGAGTTCGATGGCAATTTCTGTGGCACTACTATATGAAAACGGTGGTACCGTAACAGTGTTTCTACCTTATCAATCTATTTGTACATCTTATTACACCCAGGTCTCTTAATCCAACACTCGCCAACCGCCACTTGTGCTGACGTTTGAGCCCAGGATATAAACCTACTTCGGGAATTGATAGTGTTTTATGTCCTGGGCCAATTCCCGAAGTGGGTTTATGTTCTCATCCCAAACGCCCACACAAGTGGCGGTTGGCGAGTGTTGGATTAAGACACTTAGGTGTATCACTATTATCATTATTATTATTATTATTATTATTATTATCATCATTATTATAGCTTTTATCAGGCGATTTTTTGCTGTGTGAGGAGGGCGAGGAAAAAAAAACTCATTTGATTGAGTACCCGTTGTCCAGACTCTTTCAGCTCCACAGTGACCACAAAAAAAAATTAATTTACAAACACACACAAATAAAACAAAATAAAAATATGCAAAAAATAAAAGCATAGAGTTTTAGTTACATAAATAAATACAAAAATGCCATGTCACAGCACGGAAGGAGTCAAATGAGCCTCCCGCAAGGACACATTCTTTACTCCAAAGGAACTCACCCGCTCCCTCGACAGTCCCTAGCGATGCAGCACCAAGATCCACATTTCCCAATCTTCAATCCCAAAACCTGAATTCAAATATATAAATATATATATATATATATATATATATATATATATATCACTAATGAAAAACGTAGTAATGCGTTTATAAATCACAACTAATACCACAGTCAGAGCAGAAGAAAAGACTGAAGATGAGTTGTCTATTTCGATTGCTAACTGCAGTCTACTGCAGAGGACTGCAGTTATGAGTCGAAATATATAGACGACCCGTCTCCAGTCTTTTGTTCTGTTCCGACTGCTGTAAACATGGCTAATGTGATACAGGAATTCCACAAAACACACTTTTTAGGACACTGAAGTCGAGGATGACTACAACGAAATGTCGAGCCATGACGATCTCATGTCCCTGTCAGCATGAAGGAGGACTTGTTTCCACGAACTCGATATTACTCGACAGTGGACCAACCCGAATCCGTATGACGTGGCGGACAAAACCACTAGACCAAACTCACATTACTCATCTCCTCACTTAATCGTATTCCAAAGCATTCAAGTCCTATTTGGGGACACCACAAAATTAACAACCTCAGTTTGCGTTGTTGTTTAACATGATCTCCATGTAGACTAGGGCTCTCATATTAACGTTAAATCTATTCAGCAAAACTATTAACTCGGCAAAAACGACATATATATTCATATGGTCCTCATGTGACCCCATATGACCCTGAGCCACACATGAGGTCTCTAAAGTTCGCCGACAAATATGTGGAATGCCTATCTGCCTATCTACCACTAAAAGGTGCCACAGACTACAGGTTCTATCTTCCTAAAGTATCGATAAAGTATCTGCCTATCCACTAGAAGGTGCCACAGACAACAGGTTTTATCTTCCTAAAGTATCGATATAACGCCAATTCCGTAGCTGGTTTTATATTTATTAAGTTTCAATGTATTGATAAATCACGACGTACGTCACACCCCCAACGGACTACTTGGAGCACAGAGACTAATTCTGTGGCGTACTGCAACAAGGGAGACAACGACGCCAGCTGTTAGCTGACAGGAGAAGCTGTCGCCAAACTCTGGCATCTGGTTGTGCAGCTGCATTCGCAACAGTACGGTACTCCCCACACCTGTTCGTTTGCATTTCTAAAATCACGGCAGGACAGATGACAACCACATTAACGGAAAGACGAAACTCCATTCGTAGGCTGATGTTTGTATATAAACAAACAAACGCTACGCGGCGCTGTATCAGTTTCAAGTACAGCCAACTGTATGCTAGAAACCAAGGGCATATCAAACACGATTTTCATGTAAATATCGAAGAACGATTGTCCGGGTCTTAAGCCAATATATTAATGTGAACATGTACAACACTAACCCCTGGAGTGAGCTATTTTTCCTCAACTGAATAAAATCGTCACTACATCACACAAACTGAGAAAATAAGTTTGCTGGCAGAAAAACAACAACAAAGCGACGTCACATCTCAACGATTTAATGGAGGCATATGGAATTGTGTAATGGATTCCATATTATAATACCCTGGCAGTTTCAGCATATGCCATCAGCTTAACCCAAGCACACTATTCTTACTTTCTGGTTCATTGTATATCGACCTCTTTCCAATGCAAGTTAGCCACATCTGTATTCAAGGTTATGTTTCTAACTAGATTGTCCTAACACACTTGCAGGTGCAATTAGTATTTGCTCAGAGAATGATTAAATCTGAAATAATTCTATACTCATGTTCGATATTTCAAGCACACGCATACACAATATATTGTGCATATTGTGCACACACACATATTGCACAAATACACATATACATACATACACATTATATATATACATATATATATATATATACATATATATATATATATATACATATATATATATATATATATATTGTTGTGTTAGTAACCAAGATAGTAAACATTGTATCAGTAATCAATACTACCGACCAGCATGAACAGTAAGGCACTGATGAACAGTCTAAACGTTCAAAACACCGTCAGAGAAGTAAAATAATTCACATTTGAACTAGGTAATACGGACTTTCATATAAAATGTGTTCATCTGAACAAGAATGTGTTCAGACTATATTGTTCACTTGAGTTCACAAGGCCTTCTCGTCTTTCGTTTCTCAACATAGTTTATGAAGTTTCTGTTCTGGCGATGTTTTTCACAAGATACCATCACATACACGTCACAGAAATTAATTCCATTTCACGAATTCCACACATCGTTGAAGGAACCGTGCCAGCGACAGCTGCTGCTCCTGCCGCAGCTAGCAGCTTGCCTGTCACGAAGACTCCAGCAGCTAGGGCCTAACCGCAAGCTGTCTCAACGTCAATAAACAATCCATTTATCTGTCCCAGGGAGCCGGGGATCGAATAACAACAAACGAAGTCACGCGGGACACCCCCGATCTTAACACCTCCTCCCCCCCCACCACCCACCGCCGCCCATCACCTTCAACACCGCGCCCACAACACTGCCAGAGGGAGCAACTTCTCGGGGTGCAGACCCTCCGGAGACGTCTCCTGTCGCCGTCAGTACCTGCCGAGGTCTTCCGCACGACTACGGGGCTCTCGTTCTCAGCACCGTGACCGCATCGCAAGCACGACGACCCACCCGCGTTGCTCTCCGGCAGCAGGCCTGACGTAGGCAAAGGTGCTGCCTGACCGAGAGAAAGCATCAGTCAGACCGCGCGCGCCGTGTGTTCACCCACACTTCACAGATTCTTTTCAGTCCAACGCTAGACGATGCTATTCAACCGAGGAGGGAGAGGGGGGGGGGCATTGTTGGGGGGGGGCGAATAAAGAGAGTTTATGCCTAATATTTCACACGTGCCCGTGCTGCATTTTAAGAGTAGGTTATAACTTTGGAAAAACTATTCTATTCAGTTACGGATGAGGGCACTTGAACACACGGAACTGTCTCCAGCTCTCCTTTCTTGAGACCACTCCAGGCGTCTTCGACTTCGAGGTCAACACGTGAGGGGGTGGGGGAGGGGAGGGGGGAAGGTACGACCTGGCGCGTGCGAGGCAAAGGCGACAACAAACGACCAAGTGACTGCACGAGCAAAGCGACGGAGACTGTGCGCATGCGCGGAAGCGCAGTACGAACGGACGAGATCATTCGCAGTTCCCCCTCCCCTCTCCCCCCCACATCCTCCCTCTCCCCACCCACCCCCGGCACGACATACACCCGCTTCACACTGGGCCGATTATCGTCGTCAAATGTTGTGGACTTGAAATAACTAGACGAAGACTTCGCTTGCATCATTCTAGACTTCCCCAAGACCATTCCAACAACATTCGTCTAGGTTTAGCTATTAATTCATTATTCAGTACACGAAACTACGGTCATTTGACATTTAGAGATTTGGGAAACAACAAGTAGTAGCCGAAGTCGTTTTTACTTAAACGAACTCACAACAGTTGATGAGAATCAGTCTAGTGTGAAGAAGTGTTCTTAATTGACAGCCCTGGGGCACACCCCACCCCCACCCCATCCCGCCCTCGCCCCGCTCCGACACACCAGGGGAAGGAAAGGGAAGGAAAGGGAAGGGAAGATGGGCTCTGATGTGACTCGGGAGTTGGGTGAGCAGTGGAAATTATAAAAAAAAAAATTAAGATAGGGAGAATGAAATGCAAACAAAACGGAAGTAATGAATGTGAGATGGAAGATAAGATTTGTAGAAAAAATACGATTAGAAAATATTTACGATCATAATAATAATAATAATAATAATAAACAGGTAAATGAAAAAATGAACGGGATACGAAGCTAACCGCAATGTCATACAAAAACTAACGTGGGGATACAGAACGTAAACAGAACACGAGGCGGGAAGAAACAAAACGCTTAAACCATAAGAGGGAAAACAACAACTCACCCCCACCAAAAAAAAAAAACAGGGACAGGACACGAAGACCCTCTAAGCCAAGAGGAAATGAGAAACCGCCGCCGACGTGACGCGACGTGACGTGACGTGATGTGATGCGGTGGGGGGGTGACCCCCTACGAGCGTCACCCGCCACGTCGAGGCAGCCGAGCGAAGAACCGCCGCGACCGCACCTGCTACAGCAGGTGCGGGTGTGGGAGGTGCTTCCACCGGCAAAGGAAAACCGATTCGACGGGAGCTAAGGGCGCCACCTACTGCAGAGGACCACAGACATCGGAGCCGGGAAGCTCGTGAGACCCGTGGCTCCTGAAGGGGAAGGGGGAGCCTGGGGTGTTTACAGAGCACGTGGTGATGGGGTGGGGGGAGGAGCGAAGGGGTGAGGGTGGGAAAAGAGGAAGAAAAAGGGGAGGAGGGGTTGGGAAGAAGGGGAATATGGGGGAGACGGGAGAAGGGCAACATGGGGAAGAGGAAGAAGGGGAAAGAGAGCAGAGGAAGGGGGAGGGGAAAGGAGGAAGGGAAGGGTGAAGAGAAAGGATAACGGGAGAGAAGTGGAGTTGACACAAGAAGAGGGAACAAGGTGGGCCATGTTCACCCAAGATTCCTTATTCGATGACAACATAGCGTTATCCGTCTGCTAATATATGACGCCCTAATGGTTACATGCTATGTTGCAAACATAACTCACAATTATTACTGTGAAAAACAATACATATACATACATATATGTATATATATATATATATATATATATATACATATATGTATATATGTGTGTGTGTGTGTGTGTGTGTGTGTGTGTGTGTGTGTGTGTGTGTGTGTGTGTGTGTGTGTGTGTGTGTGTGTGTGTGTGTGTGTGTGTGTGTGTGTGATTCACCCTGGTCTTTGGATCACGTATTGGACTCGTGATCGACAGCTATTTCCCTCCCGGAAGTGAGCTCAGAGCTCGCATGACCGATCTATGGGTAATGCTGTGACCTTACACGCACACGCAACTCCCCGCCCACGAGATTTGGAGTAACGACTCGAAGCGCAGCGATACTGAAATTATTTCATCCCTGCGCAGGATTCGAACCCGGACCGCCGTAGTGACAGTCGGGGACTCTACCAGCCGCGCCACAGAGTCGTATGTGTGTGGGGGGGGAGGATGAGTCAGTTGGTAAGAGTGAGATATGATCTACATCTAGGCCGGAAGGATAAAGGGGTAGGTATTCTTTGAGGCCAGGGCGGAAGCCCCACTTCGCCCCCCAAAAGGACGGAAGTAGCAGCCGGGTATACGCTGGCGAGAGGAAGAAAACAGCTGGGCAGGATGGGGAAGCGTGTAACAGCTGGGCATGCAACATAAGGCGTGGCGTGGCCCAGCTCAGATCTTCCTCTTCCTCCTATCCCCCCACCCCCCCTCTCTCTATGGCCTACAAGACATTCAATGGAGACGTTGAAAAAGGTTATTACGTGAAAGGGAAACATAAAACGCACACAATGGAGAAGAGCTGCGATGAAGACGACACCCATTGTTGATTCCTTTTTATCATTAAATTTCTTCAAGGTGAGGAATAGTCCTCTCGGGTTGGGGGGTGGGGGGCGTCTCAACGTGCGTTGGGAGATCGGGGAGATGTGGGAGGCATGGGGGGTACTATACATGTCTAATAAAGAAAGAAAGGAATAATCAACTAAGGTCTATGCTGCAATTTACATATTTTATGCGAAGCGTCGGGTGAGGAGGGAGGGAGGGAATAGTTAAGAGGGTTGCTACAGGTAAATGAGTTGGGGTAGGGCAGGTTAATCGAGTACAATAGAAAATGGGAAGGAAACGTAAACAAACATTTGAAAAAATGAAAACGGGAGAAAGACGAATGATGGAATAAAAGATATGGAAAGGTGAATTTAGACGGAGAGTAATATAATATATACCTGGATAAGATGTGCGAACGTAAGAATGGGAGAGGGAAACGAGAACAAGATAAAATGAAACGAAGAAGAGGTGAAGGGAGAAAATTAAATAATGAAGGGACGAAGAGAGGGAGAAACGAAAAGAAAGGAAGATGGGAAAAGAGAAGAGATGGGGAAGGAAAAAGAGGAAGTTGTTGAGCAGGAGAGGAATACGCCACAGACTACACCGTTTTCTATGACCAAGTGAAGACTCCTTCACCACTGTTGCCAAATGGCAAGTTTGCATTTTCTCTTTTTCAACGCTTTACGTTCGTTTGTTCAAATGCCCTAACGTTCTCTTGGTGTTCATTACTTCGCCAGGAAGACCGACTTTACAGATTTCGTTCTGGTCTCTGCCAGGCGATTTTATTTAGCTGTGGGCGGAGCCTCGCACCAAAGTGAAGGAGGAGTAAAGTTCGTCTAGGTTTTTCAGCGAAATACAAACACGTCTTTGTTCACCCGAACACAGCGAAGTTAAAATTGAACCGATTTGAACATGGACTGCCAAAAAGGGCACAGGTGTCACAAGTGGCAGAAAAGCCGACAGGTAGGCCAGCAGGCAAGCAGGCAAAGAAAAGGTCACGACACTAATCATTACCCGAGGCGAGAATGGTAGTGCAACCTGCACAGGGGCGAAGGTAGGGAGAATATGAAGGAGGAGGGGAAGGGAGGGAGGAAGGGGGTGGAAGAAGGGATGAGGACGAATCGGGAAGGCAGGAAGAAGGGATGGGGGTAAGAAGACAAAGGGGGATGAAAGGGAGAACGTGAGTTGGAAAGGAAAGAAGAGGAGCAGAGCATTCAGGGTCTGCAGTGCAAAACATTAAGATGAAGAATGCAGATTCATCCAGAAAGCTTAAAAAAAATCCCGGAGTTCAATTCATCCAGAAAGCTTTTACAAAGAAAATAAATTCCCGGAGTTTGTAATCAAACAGTGCAAAAGGCGGAAAAAGTAATGGACAACCGTCATCAATGCAGTGAACCAGCCAATAGGATTATTCTACCAATCAGTGACACTGCCATAATTTCTTTTGGGTAGTAATTTGTCCATCAAACATGAAACACCGTGTGATTGGTCGGTACGGAATGTAACTAAAATCTCTATATATTAACTGTGTAGAACTTTTTTTTTTTTTTGCTACCTCCCTTGTAAGGGGGAAAAGCCTTTGGTATATGTATGTATGTATGTTGCCTCTTTCCCTCTTATAAAGGAGAGGCAAGCACCCACTCTTCACCAGTCTGCTTCTTTGCAACTGATATGATTCTGATCAATAAAATATACTAATATCTCATAAATAATGGAGGATCCCTTTTACATATTTTCTTCCTAGTTGTCATCCAATTCTGTCTAATTGTGGGAAATTCAGATCATTTACAGGTTAGAAGTTATTTTGATTAACAGATAAATGGTGGCAATTTTCTTATACAGTACATATTTTTCTCTACTAACCAATTCTAACTGGCTTGGGAAACCCTTACCATTTAAGAAAGTTTTTTTTTCTGCTACCATATCTGGTAGCAACCATTATATTCAAATACAAATTTTTATATTCTATACAAGTACATATACATACCAAAAGGCCTTTTCCTCCTTGTAAGGATGGTGGCCAAGCATAAACCTACCCTGCATCTATCATCCATCCAAAAACCATTCCTTGTCCTTCCGATCTTAGTACATCATGGATTATGGATTACTCGTGTCCACTGCCAAGCTAATTACTTCAAAAACAATGCAACAAGACTCACCAATTAAAAAGCAAGGCCTCACAGCCAGAGCTGGTGTGTCATCACTGTTTCATTGTATGGTGACCCACCCCCATTCATCTGCTCAAGAAATTTATGGAACAGGGAACGTCCCCTTTGTGCTGTGTCACTTTCGCATCCATTTACAGTCACTCTCCATTAACTCCAATCTTTTACACTGTCTCTTCCTTGCTCAACAGACATTTCTCTTGGATCTAATGCCCCCTTCACCCCATCCATCCACCTCCTCCTTGGTCTTCCCCCCCCCCCCAAGTTCAATTCATCAACCTCTACTTTCCTCACTCATTCTTTCCACATACCCAAACCATCTCAGCTCTCTTTGACCAATCCTATCTGATAACTTTCTATCCCTGTTCTCCACTTCACCCCTACATTTCTCACTCTATCAATCCTCATAACACTCACCATATTTCTCAAACATTTAATTTCAAACAATATTTAAGTTTTTCCTTTCTCCTTCCTTCAGATTCCATGTCTCTGCTCTGTGCAATGCCATATATACAATGACTACCTCATAGTCTCATCTTTGTGTTCATCCCCACATACCTCTTTCTCACATACCTTTTCAACCCACCCACCAGATGTCGACTTCCTTCCTCTAATTTATAACTTACCTCCACCTTCATTCCTCTCTTCCTTGCCACATGTGACCCCAAATACTTTACACTCTCCACTTCTTCCTGCCTCTCCCCATCTAACCTCACCTCCAGTTCCCCACTACCATCACTGTATATACATCTCATCACCTCACTTTTGCCCACCTCTACTTTCAATTTTTTTCTTTCACACACCCTCCCAAATTCCACCGCCAACTGCTTCAGTCTGTTTTCTGATTCAGTCGTGTGTGCAGAGTCATCTGCAAACAATAGCTTCACCTTCCACTTCCTTCCACTCTCACTCACCAACTCAAATCCCCTGCCTAGCTCCATTTTTTAACCCCTCTCACCATCCTATCCAAACACATGCTGAATAACCATGGTGACGTTATACAACTGGTGTAGTACTTTGTAAAAAAAATTTAATAACATGTAAACCAAGTGAAAGCTAACAAAATAAATTAATTAGTACAGCTCATGGTCCCAATTATGCCATAATTTACATATCTAACTTTATTTCTGGCCATTGAAATATAAATAAATATATATTTCATACTGACAGTGCATGCACACTTTCACATGATCCTCAATTTAACAAGATCCTATTCAGGCAGATACTCCTCTAAATCTTCCTAGTTAAACTGAGTTGCCTAGTATCTGCTACAACAAAATCTATGAAATACATCAAAGGCAGAGGCGGAGCATGCCAACAGGAGACCTTTTGGTACTAATGTAATTGTACCCAAAAAAATATCAACATATATCTGTGTGAAAAGTGACACCAAACTACTCATCTTTAGAAAATAGCATAATATAATATAATAAAAGGATATCAATGGTCTCTTCTAAGTCTTCCAAATCCCACTCAATGGATCTAAGTGAATTGCGGAGTTCAGTGTTGGTCCAGTCAAGCTCTTCCTTGGATGTGGCAACAACACAAGTGCCTCCACCGTTGTCCTGAAGCTCACCCCACCTCTGGTACAGTCCACGCGTCTTGTTCAGAGCCTTGCACACCTCACTAAAAGAGAAGAGAACAGAATGTTGACCATAATGCCTTTGTAGGTAAAAATGATGATGATGATGATGATTCGGTTTAATGCTGCAAACTCCCCTATCAGGAGGCTAGTATGGTGCCCCTTACAGAGTACTTTGCAGCATGAAATTTAGTAAATCAACTCTCCCACAGCAGAGTTCGAACCATCATCACGTTGACCTCTGTTGCAAGCAGTGATGCCTTAACCTGTTCGGCCAGCAGGCATCCATAGACAAAGAAAAAATAAATAAAATAAAATAAAATACTTACAATATGGCACATAATTATAGGTATACAAGAAGAGTTTGGTACAATGACTATACATATCATCTGGTAAAATCAATCAAAACACTGAAACAAATGCATCGAGTTTTACTGACTGGCTGGAAACATGTACTACTCAGCATTGGTCTTTGAGCTCTCTCACAGATCCTTCAGAAAAGAAACTTTGGACTACTGTATACGTTGTATTAGTGCAGATTTGTTTCCATCACTGGCTTGGAGGAAGAGGAGGACAGCAATTGCTGGTTGACAACTTTATTTACATTACATACATATACATATATATGCCAAGGGCTTTTTCCCCCTCACAAGGGAAGTAGCCAAGTCAAAAGACATAATTCCACTCCCACATACTCCACTCTCATTCACCCCCCCCTCCCTCTTTTCTTGGCTCCTCTTGGATGATGGGTCATCCCTGCATCTTGCCCATTCCCCCTGGGTTTGAAGCAATGCAGCAAGACAGCACATGCACAGCTGTCTAATTCTCAGAAAGAGAGAGAGAGAGAGAGGAAGAGAAAGAGAGAGAGAGAGAGAGGAAGAGAAAGAGAAAGAGAAAGAAAGAGAGAAAAAGAGAGAGAGAGAGAGAGAGAGAGAGAGAGAAATTTGACATTACAAAGTTGGGGGAAAATAGTCACAGTTCATAAACATTTTTGGCCTTTTCTTATAAAATAAGATGACAACTGATGACTGCTTCCCTCCTACTAATACTGTACAAGGAGTCATTGACACTAATGTCCCACACTTATAAACACATAAAACATTGTAAAATTTCTTTCAAGAGAGATCTCTAGGAAGACCCAAAGACTGTCACAAGCTGCTGTGCAGCTGTGAGTTGCATTGCCTGTCAGTGAAACTTGAAGCAACAGTTATTATTACAATATCCAATTTCATTCCACATAAGATCAGAGACAAATTGAAAGAAGTTAAATCTATGCTTTTCTCTACGTGCGCTTTGACAATCTTAGACGAGTAACTTTTGAATACAAGTCTTATAATTATACAAGATTAACTTCTAGGAGCTGAAAAAACCTTAATCATGATCTTACTTGACAGATGAACAGTACAGAAGATCAATGAAACTGGAGCCTCGGCGTTTAATCATGTAATGAATACTTGCTCTTCTGGTAATTTTTCTTTTCAGTGCAATACTGTGATCAGTTGGTGAGGAAGATGGAGCTATGGTAGCCATTGCAAAGTACTAACACCTTCACATTCAACTATTTGATGATGTATCACAAAATGAAATACATATGGGTCTTGCAACCACTATTACACCACATTTTAACCTTTGAATTGTGTAAGAATGAAAACATTTTGTGATATATAAGGATAAGAAATCAAACAGACTGACAATATCTGTCAACCTATAAATATACTTCACCAGCAGTTTCCTCTGGGCACTACCTGAGAGCCGTGATGTGCCCTTGTCCCCTCGTGTAACTTGGATGAGGCATACAGTACTACAATAAATTCCCTGATTCAAAAAATCCCCTTTTAAAAGACAATATCTGAGCCTTTTCTAAGAGTAGTTTACGACATTATATCAAATCAAATAAAGTATTATTAAATTTCAATATATCCAATGTATTAAGTTACTATTTGAGTACAATCATACTCTTTGGATATGCTTGAAGAGGATCAAAGCTTGTGGTGGCAGCAGTAAGTGTTGTGCATTATAAATTATGCTATTAAACTATATATACTGATATATATATATATATATATATATATATATATATATATATATATATATATATATATATATATATATCCAAAAAAGGTCACCACAGTCTTTAATGACCCATGTAAACAAAAATGGCTTCTCTCACATGATATCTATTGTTGGATTGATCTTCCTTGCATTTGAAAACCCAACCAATATATTCTTTTTACTCTTTAGCATCACAACCTCATTCTATAGCTGTTATGGACTGTAGCTTACGTGCATTTCTATTCAGAGCCATTAAAATGTCAGAGGACTCAGAAATCCTACAGAAAGACTTGGGTAAAGTCTACAAATGGGCCATAAATAACAACATGAAATTTAATGGAGACAAGTTTCAATATGTTAATTTTAGCTGTGGTAGAAACTCTAAAAGAAGCTATCTGGATCCAGACCAATGCAACAGATCATGTTCAAAACCTAGGAATTACATTTTCTGCAAGCTGTGACTTCACTGAGCACATACACAGAGTAATAAATGTTCTCAATTAACAGGCTGGATATTAAGAACATTCAGGTCATGAGATAAATTTACCATGCTAACTCTTTGGAAATCCCTTGTTTTGCCAAGATTAGATTACTATTCACAGCTGTGGAGCCCATCTAATGCAAAAGATATTATAGAGTTAGAAAAAGTTCTAAGACATTTCACCAAATGTATTGAATTCCTAAAAGATCAGTTATTCTGAAAGACTAAAATCTTTGAAACTCTACTCTTTGGAAAATATTAGAAAAACAAATACCTAATTTGTCTTATGAAATACAGGAATACCTCACTATACAATTGAGTTGTGTTCCCAGCTGACTGGTTGCAATGCGAAAATTTGTATATCGAGGTGGGTTTTACATGTAAATAGGGGGGTTGTGTTCATGGACTCTGTCAACCCCCTCCTCAATTTTTGCCTGGGGCTTTCACAAACACCCAACATTTGTTTTACCTACTTTATAGCACTCAGTCGTATAGTGAGGTATTCCTGTAGTTGTATCAGTTTCAAACAGAAGAGGGCATAACTGTTTAGTACAATCAGTGCCCAAGGTTATAGCTTCAGGTGGAAAGCAGTGAGATTATTTAATTGTGTTCCAAGATACATCAGAGATATGACAAATTGTTATGTAGAAACCTTTAAAATCGAGCTGGGTGAGTTTTTGGTCCAGTTGGAAGATAACACAGGACTCCCAGAAGGGCAGAACTCCCTAATCATAGTAGAGGAGGCAAGGTGGTGGACATTCCGTGATGGCCCAGTAGATTGAAGTAATCTACTGAACTACACCAAATAAGTAAATCCATGTTGATAAACTACCCGTCCACAACAACAATACACTACAGTGGTGATGCTACAGATTAGTGCATTCAGCCTAAATACTAAATTTCTTTCCGAAATAATGAAAAATTGTCACTGTTAAAGGTCTACAACATTAAAATTCCTTACTACACTCAATGCACATCATACCATAAGACTTTTTTTTTTCTGGATATGAGAAAACAAATAAACACAATCACTGGAAAAATTAAAAGAAAACTGTCTTCTTCGTATTCACTATCATTGTGTATGGTACACAAATATTTCTGCTACATAATTTCATTTGTTACTATTTCCAATCTGTCCAACTGAGAATGTGTATATAATTTTTTGACTTGTCAATTAGATTACAAAGTTATTTCAATTTTCACAATCTATTAAAATTCCATAAACAATATTTTGATTAAAACTTTACCACTAAGTCATTTTTCTGTTTCTTTGTCTACCCATACACAATAAATACAGAGTTCATTGGCTCTTCAACACTTCTCTATCACATTCTTAATTTGAAAAAAGTAAGACACCTAGAATCTGCACTTCAAATTAACCCAGTAAATACTAAAGTTTGTTCAAGTGGAAACCATTCCACACTTGTCTATAAACAAAGGCTACACTGCCAACAACAAACTCAAGCAACCAGACTGCCCAACTCGCTACATGCCCACCCTCTTAGCAGATGCAGGTGATGAGGCTATCTCCTGCATAACAATGAGCCTCCAGGTAACCCAATATGGACCCTAGTAAATACTGGTGGTCAGTCCAAGCTAAAGGGGAAGTTATTCATGACAGCACACAGTTTTACAATTCAAGGTGTTAATAGCATAATTGCATGAAATATTTTTATGCACATCAAAGTAATTTTAAATATGTACTGATGAACAACCTACAATTTCTTTCAATCTGGGGAGTAGTTTCTATAAGCTACTTTAGTTACAGATAACAAGAAATCACCATTCAAAAAATAAATAAATAAATAAAATAGGTTGTATGACTAATATTTCTGATAAAGAACTCAAGATAAGCATGTCAGTATTTCCTGCCTAAGGAAGACTATACCATGGAGTTCATTTTGATATGACCAATTTGCTTTACATAAATAAGAAATAGTTATGCATACTAGTTTACAATATCAAAGTTCATATAATTGAGTAACTGTAAAATATGAATAAGAATACAATACTGTACTGTATTGTACTGTACCAGAAATTAAAATTACATATACAATACCAGTTGTTCTAGTACCAGTAGTAACATAATGAAATGCTACTAAAATATTTGGGAAAAAAAAGCATAAGATCAATTTCATGTCTCAAAAATAGCAACAATAATAGTTAAGATAGGATAAACAGATAAAAAGCAAAACAACTACACAGGGCTCTGCACTGGCTACCTGGTCCCCAGGGTCAGATTTAATGATACCCAGCATGGCGGAGGCAAGGCTTGAGCAAGCAAAACAATAACTCCCAAGTTTTGCAACCATGCACTAGTGTCTTGGCACCTTTATTTTCTGACATGGACTACTACCACTTTGCATATATGCATGTGTGTATGTTACAAATATATATGAGATGTGTGAATCACCATGGTCTAAGAATGAGTGTTGGGCTTATTATTAACAGCTATCACCCTCCTGGATGAGAGCTCAGCTCATATATAGATTAATCTATGGATAATACTATGACCTAAAATGCACATAACCATCCCCTTGCTCAAGGACAGTATTGGCTACTTTTCTTCCTTAGCATGAACACACAAAATGTTTACATACCTTATACATTAGCTGCTCCCTACACTTTTTGAATTGCCAATCTGTGATGCCATTAGGCCCCAGGGCTTTCCCACATCTGTTGCCTACAGCAATTTTTCCATGTTCACATCACATAATCCCATATTTACAGATACCCCTTACTTTTCTCTCTCTCTCTCTCTTAAAAAAAAAAAAAACTCTTTAGTACACACACTTTAGGTTACTACTCACTATTTCTACTTGTGCTTTGGCATCCTCATACACTGTTCCAACCTCTTTCAACCTTGTGATTCCTTCCGTGCTTAAGTTTACTATTAACAAATTTGTAGAACAGCTTTGGTTCATCTCTACATTTGTCAAATCAAAACCTCTTTTTTCATCTTTGTATACTTATTCCTTATCTTACACTTTTCCCTCTATCTAACAGTTCCTCTCTTTCCCCACCTTTCCCATGCTCTATCTCTATTTCTGCTGAATTACATCTTCAGTTAAACCATTTTTTTTTTCAATTCTCTTCTTTTCAGTCTCATTACTTGTTTATTCCCAAATTGTAGATATTCAAAAAGATGTTCCATTTATGCTATATATCTTTTGACTCTTAATGCCCTTCAACCCTTTCTTACAAAAAATCTCCTTGGTTCCGTAAAATCTGTTTTCTTATGTTGGGTACTCAATCTGTATGACTCCCCCCTTAATTTTACGTTTCCTGTAATTGGCTAGAGATGCCTACAGCTAACCCTTCTCCTCAACCCCGTTTCGGCCGTGGCATTCCTTTGGGAGATGGGACTGCTCGGACAGACAGTCTATGGAACAACAACAACAACCCTAACATTGCCCTTTTGAGGCTGGCACCATTACTGTGGCCAGAGGCAGAATAGTAGGCACAATTTTCACAATTAACCTCACCAATGCCTGAACACCTAACCTCAGCTACCATATCTATTCTAAGCCTCCTAATATCTACCAATTTGCTTTACATAAATAAGAAATAGTTATGCATTCCTTGGTGACCAGAGGGAGAGCCTGATAAGGGTTCAACCCAGGCCTGGCTCAATATGTTCATGCCTTGCTTCCACCACACTAGTTACCTGAGCTTGGTGGATTCTATGGGAGTAGGTTACAAGCCCACCTCCACCCTTAACCTCTTCAATATGCGTCAAATTCTTGCGGGCAGTATCAGCTGCTTGATGTGCAATGATTCAATGATGCACCACAATACTTGTGTTATGAAATATAAAGTTACAGCTGTATTACTCATTCTCTTTCACTCTGGATATCAATAACCACAGAAAATATGATCAAGCCAGTTCACAGAATATAGGAGTCAATAAGCTACAACTACAAAGTAAATATAATCAAGATGGCAATGCCAGTATCCTCACGCCTCATGACGCCTACATAGGCATCACTGTATGGAAGGGGTTAATACCAAACCTGGATGCTGCCACAAACACAGATATAGATTCATTCTCCCAAAATAGACCTATGAGCTATGAGGATGCACAATTGATGTCTCAGAACCTCCACCTGCAGTCCACAAACAAGCATCAAGTCAGCCATCCACCAGATCTTTTATTGAGACCTTCCTGGTCGGATGCCCTTCAGCTTACATCAGAGGTTCCCAGCTTCCCACCAACAGACAAGTATTCCAGTACTTCCTTTATCTCCAAAGTTTACCAGAAAATACAGGGAAACCCATGGTTCAAGACCTCGCCTATGAAATGGTTGAAGCTATCATCCCATTCTGGCAGATGGCTAGGATCAAGACGATGACCAGACAGAACTGCATGAAGCTCTTTGTGAAACTCCATGACAAACACTGAGCACCGATGAAGAGCAAAGGAGGAGCAAATGACTCTGGAGGAAAGAGGAGTGCATTTGCCTTGGAATTGGACAGCCTGTTTGACATAGAAGCTCCAGATGCTGTCCAGGATATAGAGAGCAACAGATGTTTATCCAGGAAGAAGAGAGATGAGGACATGATGTTCTACCAGGACCAGAGGATTGAGAGGAAAGGTTGCATATTGGGTCATGACAAGATCTTTGAGACAAGATCCCAGCAACATGTAGGTTGGACTGAGAGGCAAATGCAGAGGCAAGAACAAGGTAATCATACTTTCATACTTTTACTAATCGCACGAGGTTGAAAGTTTTACATGCTTACCACATTGCATTATTTTGCAGTTTTACAAGCTTACCACATTGTATTATTTTGCAGCTGCAGCAGAACAAAAGCTGACTACAAGGAAATGACTGAGCTCACAGTGATTGTTCTTGGAGGCACACCTCCCCATGGGATTCACTAGTCAACCAGGGGCCATTCAACAGGCCAGATGAATGGCCAGTAATTTGTATTCCATGAAGATGCTGTTTTGTGGCCAGCTTGAGTATGATGAAGAGACTGTTGCAAAGCTGGAAAGACTCAACATCTTCCTGGCGCTGTTCTACACACCAATGTGGATGATGTCAACAACTGCTGCAGATGCTGCTGTGAATGATCTTCAGCTCATCCAGGAGATGTTGAGGTACAAGAGATAAGACCCAGAGGTTGCTGAAGCAGTTCTTCAGAAGATGGAAAATCACAAGTGGTACTTGACACAGGAGGTCATGTCATTCGCGCTCTTCAGCAGCAGGCTGAGTGACAAGCAGAAACAGGGCATTGTTGCTCAGCTGCATGCCACTCAGAAGCCAGACAGCCAAGACCACACTAGTAGATATCATTGGTCTGGAATCCCACCTCCTGTTAGACATCCTCAGCATTGGACCTGACTGGCCCCTGGATCAGGTTGAATCATGGCCAGAGAAGGAGGACTACAAGAAAGCCTTGGAATATGTGATAAACCTCAGAGTAGTGAATGACATCCCTGAGCATGGAGCTAAAATGATGAGTGATTTTGCAAATGTCATCACCACAGATCCCAAGCAGAGGGAATATCTCCTCCATGCTATGAATTACAACAGACAGTGCTTCAAAAGCTTCAAGAAGCAAACACTTAACAAATGACTGTGTAACATTATTTTGATATATATAATCATGATTATTTTGGTACTTTCAGTTGATGGTTTGACTTGTTGCAAAATTACTTTCCACTTTATATGATATACGTCAAATGTATGGAATTTTCTATTTTTCTGTAAATATTATAAATAACAGACAATTTCTATACAGTGTTAATCAGATTGTACACATTCAAAAGGGCATTACAAATGCTTTAATTTGATACGTATTTTGTTGCTCTATCTTGCTCCATGCAAAAACCATGTCTCCAGGTTAGCAAAAAAGTCAGGATTTTCAACAATTTCATATCTATTAAAAGTCATGGGAAAAATTAATCAATTCTAACAGTTAATATATGTAGAGTAGATCCTGCTCGTTCATTTGATACCTAATGTGTTGCTCTACCTTGGATATATAAAAAAATTATACCACAAAATATGCTTAGAAATGCCTCAAAATTGGCCCTTTTGGCAAGAAAGATAGCAAAAAACTTAAGCCTCCATACGTCCTAGACAAAAAATGGATGTGACTTTTGACTTTTTCAGGTCAAAAGACATGGGAAAAAGTACAGTAACATATGAAAATATGAAAAAGGTTTTTTTTGAACAGGTCTACTCCCATACCCACACCCACCATAGAACATGAAAAGGGGAGACTAAACATTAGATTTATGACCCAACACAGGATTCACAGGTGAGTACACACATCCACCACATTGACACTAAGGATGACAGCCACTGGCTGTATGTTTGACTCAGGGCAAAAATGACTCAAAAATTCAAATTAGACAGCTCAACTGGTATGCTTCTACAAGCTAAGGGGGAAAGGGTAGTCATCTTCTCCTGAATTAGGGACCAAAGAAGTGTACTGCTAGTCCCTGGGAGGCACTTCAGTATTGCTCAACCACCAGGAGTTCCATTTCCCAGCTCTGTTGGGCACAATGCAAACACATAGATTTGTAACCCGTAATAGGATTGGATGGTCTGTATCCAACACAACCTCTTCAATGATAGGAAACAAGAAGGAGAGTTGGTTTGGTCACCAACCATATAATGGGAAGTTAAAGTAGCTCTTCCTGAATCTGGTCATTTTATGCCTACCTAGGTATATTGATCCTACTCTCCTCTTCTTTGGCTTTCTCATTTCAATCAACTGCTTCTAAAAGTTTCTTATTCTTTTTTAAAATTCTCATGTATCCCATCTTCATCTCTCACTTTTACACTTGCACTGAGTCACTTTCTGTCTCATTCCTACATCTCTTAAACTCCTTTCTAATCTTCTGTTTAACTTAGTCTATAGCTACTGGAATATAATCATATAGGAGTCTTCTTATTTTGTTTATATGTCCTCATTTCATCATAAGTTGTAAGAAAGGGGTTTTGAAGCAAAACCTAATGTTAACAAGTAATCAGTGATATCATCCCACATATTTTCAAATCCTAATCTTAATGCTTGAAAGTTCAGTTAACGAATTTATCTGATAGCTATCAATTTTTTACCCCAAAAACCTAGAATTCTAAAAAGAAATCTCATATTCCTATAAGAGCATGCTTTCACAGCACAATATCTTTATCACTCTTATCTTATCCATACATGACATTTTTTAAGATAAGAACATCTTTGTATGAAATTCACAGAAATTAAGTACACATCTGTCTACCAAGTTAAGACTTCTCCTCACAGGTTGTACAAAAACTACAATAAATATCAATGACTTTGTGACTGTAACAAAATTATAAGCAAAAAACATGGCAAATGTGATGAATCTGCACGGACAAATGAGTGAACAGCACAAGGCTGCATCACTCTTCTTTGTCCTATCACCCCTTGCAGACATCCAACCTTTCTTTAACTTCTTCCAAAAGCTGCAATATATGCTCTAAAAGAGTGGCACTCCTTAGACTCTTAATCAAGGTCATCTCTCTGGATATGATTTTGAAAGGAGGGTTGATAACTGGTATACATTCTATGATATAAAGTAAATAACTGTTTTATCTCAATTTATATCAATAGCTAGTCACTACATTGGTGTTCCATAATTCTGTGTTGAAGAAGTGTAGGTATGCAATAAAGCTCAAAGTAAGACTTAATATATTCTATCCATGTGGCAAGACCAAGATCATGATGAGTTTTTGAAAGAGGATCTAAGTTCTCCAATACAGGTGCCTTCACCACAAGATAATATGATCAAAACCAAACAATTCATAACTCTGTATATTATTCTCGAGTCTTTCACCTGCTTCCAGTTTTCTACAATAACTGAAATTAATCTGTTGTCCGAGTCTTTGAATACAATGTTAATCACTGTTCTGCTGTCTTACATTTACAAGATGGCTGGCAGATTCTATGATGTTATGATATGCAAGAAACTAAATTGAGCTAAAGGTAAGGATGTATTTAAGACTTTCATGGATTTGGAGAAGGCATATGATTGGGTTGACAGGAAAGCATTGTGAGAAGTGTTTTAGATATATGGGAAAGCTGTTGAGAGTAGTCAAAAGCTTTCATGCAAGTAATATAGTTTGTGTTAGGGTTACAGAGGGAGTGAGTGGTTGTTGTTATTTCAGACCCATCTCCCTGAGGAACACCGTGGCTGAAATGGATAATTGTGTACAATGAAGTCTTCCATAATGTGTTGTATAGTATCAGGTGAAGTGTTGCATTCTGGAGAGTTATCTGTGTTGCAGTCATCCAGCTTCCTCTGGTAACCTAGATGGGCTGGATAGTGGCTGTACTGCAGTCTGGTCAGGTGGACTGTCCTTTCAGGGAAGAGAGGTTTCAGGGGGATGGATGTTAGTGGGTCAGGTATGCAGCAATGTGCTGTCTTTCAGTTTGTTGATAGAGCAGTGACCGATATAATTATGGGTATGCTTCTGGAGGCAGATGTCTGGTGGTTGCATAGGAAGAGAGTATTTGTGATTTGTGTGATATAGTTATTTGGGTATTGTTTTGATGTTTCTCGGCATGTGTGGGTGTTCTGCCATATAGTGTAGTAGGAGGGATGTGTTTGTGAAAGCTGTAGAGAGTATTTGTGTGCCTCATGTCAAGATGATCCTTGACTTTGAGGACTTTTGTTTCCTAGTGTAGATGATCTGTAAGTGTTGTATCTGTGGAGCCTGTAATATAATACCTACAGTGGTTAGAGGTAAAAGTGGGACTGTGCCAGGGTTGTGTAATGTCACCATGATTGTTCAATATGTATATGAATGAGGTTATATAGGAGGTAAATTTGAAAGTCTATAATTCTTCAGAACCAAACTTGACTACATTTGCATAGCATGGTTGCCAACAATCATGGCAATATAGACACCTTACAAACTATACAAAACAAAGCATAAAGATACACAACTATCCAAACAGAACAGTTGTGCATAAAACCATAATCCAAAATCTTCCCCATGAAAAAGATAGGTACACAGTTGTGCAAGAGCCCTCAACTCTATTTACTAATCACTCTCATTATCAAACAAGCAAATTAATTGAATGTAACAAAAAAGCTACACTGGCAACATACTACCTCTACTAAAATGCACCCTCTGTACCACACAATGCAGCCACACAAAAATACAATCACCTTTAGATAAAAAAAACAAATTCTTCAAGACCAGCCACCAAATGCCTTATTCCATCTACCCAACCCCCTACCCCAAGATATCAGCGTCACACAAAAATCCCTCATAAGAGATGCAAGAACCACACTAGCACACTTACATTAAGGCCATTATCCTGCATTAAATATCAAAAGAGAACAGGCATGACTACAAAAACAGACTGACCAATATGCAACCATCACAAAGTGGACACCAAACATCTTATTCAACACTGCCCCACCCAGACAACAAAATATCTATTCCTTAAGTGATTTATGGACCAATCCAGTAGCTATTGCCAGATACCTGGGAAGAAAGACATGGGGCAATAGACTGAATGACTGACTGATATAGCATACCGGGCAATCTTAGATTGCACTGCCTTCAAATTGTGACGGGACAGTTTTTTGAACTGTCTGGGTTGATCAGAATAACATTTGATTGGTTAATGTCAGCCAAAATGTAGATGATTATGTTGCTTTTGCTACAGCAGGTCTGGGCAAAAACAACACAAACATAAACAAGTACACCTCATCCAATATTTACCATTTCCACTTTCATGGGTTCACAAATTTTTTAATAGGGTTTGCTTTTAGTGATTTAAGTCTATTCCAGTGGTGGTTCTTTGATTATGGCATAGAGTTTGTGGGGCTTCAAAATTATTTGCAGAAATTCCACATTTGTGTGTGTATGTGGGGGGGGGGGTGTCCCCTAACCACCACAAATGTTGGAGGTTTGATATGTTTTTTTTTCTTCCTTTCTTTCTTGTATGACAACCCACTAAGTATTTTGTATTTGTGTCACCTGTGATAAAATGCGCATCCTGAGGAAACAATACTGTCAATCAAGAAATTAAAATCACATTTCTATCACTATGTCAACAATGATTCTGGCGCATTCCAGTGGTGGTTCTCTAAATATGACATGGGTTAGTGAGGCTTCAAAATTATTTGCAGAAATTCCACATTTGTGGGAGGGGGGGGGAGGTCTGTATCCCCTAACCACTACAAATTTTTGGAGATTTGATATAATGTCTTTTTTCTTTCTTCCTTTCTTTCTTTTTTTCTTCCTTTCTTGTGCCATAACCCACTTAACTATTTTGTATTTGTGTCATCAACGATGAAATGCACATAGTTGGAACATCAATGAAACAGTATTGTCAATTGAGAAATTGAGATCACATCTCTATCACTGTGTAAACAATCAAAACCAAATCAGTATAATCTATTATGACAGTATTCTTTAAATTTCACATTATATTTGGCAATATCTATCCTATCCTAACTTAAACCAAACTAAATCAGAGGCCTAAAAAAAAAAAAACAATATGAAGACAATCTTGGCCACAGACTCAATTTGAATCTAAAAGTTTTTAAGAATCCTTATCAATACCAAGAATTATCTATCCTGGTAAATTTTTAGAAATGCACACCTATGCGATATAGCAATAGAAATTTCAATATTAATTTTGTAAATTATAATACAACAACATAACATACATTTTTCTTGGCAGAAATCAATAACAGAAAAAGTTGCTAAAAGTGATACACAAACGAATATAGCCACTGCAACTGCTTAAGACACCATCTTTGTTTTGACAGATGCAGAGGTCGAAGAAATTAAAGTATGATAAATTCGTCTATTCTAACCTAACCTACTAACCTGCATTTAGTAATGCAGCACCTATAATCCAAGGGGTCATCAGGGTCACCGTTGTTGTCTTCAATCTCTGAATCTATCAAAACAAAGATGGCATCTCAAGGAGTTGCTTCAGCTTCATTCATTTCTGTATCGCTTTTAGCACTGTTTTCTGTTATTAACTTTCGCAAAGAAAAAAGTATATTACACTGATTTATTATAATTTACAAAATTTATATTTAATTTTCTAGTTCTATATTGCATAGGTATGCACTTCTAAAAAAAATATTCCTATCCTAAATTGATAAAATACCAACTGGCTTTTTTTTTTTAGGGGGGAGGGGGATTAAATTAAGGCAAGAGTATCACCACCACTTTCTGACTTCAAGTGACCAAGGAAATCCACAAGATTATCAATACATCATCACATTAATTTTTTCTTTCACTACCTAGTATTAAATGCAATTTTAATTGACCAAACATTATACCACAAATTAGATTTTAGCTATTTCTTGTTTTTTTTTTATTTTGCAAGTGTATGTATAGGTACAATGATACACTGCATTAAAATTGCAAGGATGGCACAAAAAAAGCACAACACTTATTTCCATTGAGGTCCTCTTAAAAAACAAAAATCCAAATATATTTAAACAATATTATAATTAAGAAAAGACATGTTAAATCATAATAGTTACTTAAACTAATAATCTTTGACATGACTCTTTATGGAGACAAAGAAACAATTAAAGAATATAGCTATGGTCAAAGCATGTAGTAACAAATAATAGCCTTTGTCACAACTCATTATGTAGAGAATAAAAACTAAAGACACCTATAGTGTTAAACAAATAAGATTTTGTAGTATTAATTATAACAAAAAAGAAAATAATAATAACAATAGAATATAATGATAATAATGATAAATGGGTAATAGTGATATTGATAACTTTGGACCAATGAAAATAGACCAAGCATTAGGGTCACTTTCCATTTCATTTGATAAATGTATTACAAGCTTCTAAAAAATTTATTAGATTGTTAGGCTACAAGGTTAAGTTTGTTTAGGGTGCTATTTGTTAGTTTTCCTGGCATTAGATGATTAGAAAGCACAACATATAAGAGGGAAGAAAGAAGGCCTCTCAAACATATCAGAATTTTGTTACGCAGACTTTCTGGTTAAAACTTGCCATAGTGGCTAATCATAAAGCACTCTTTACAAAGTGGCAGATACCCTCATCCCAATTTACTGTTTATTCCACCAAAAACACTCATTTGGTGAAAATAGCATTCTATGCTATAATCACCATAATATCTTCCAGTATATATCCAAAGACTAAAATCTAAAGGAACATGGAAACAATTTTGAATAATGCCAATGACTGACCCAAAACCTTCCGAAATACGTCACTCCTTCAAGTACACAAAAGTTTATATCCTTCAAGGTCATATTTAATTAAGTATCCCAAAACAAGTTGCTTCCTTCATTTCACCTATCGAGGAATTTGTTTACCAAAGTCATGGTGACTGAGATTATTTTTCATACATCGAACACTTCTTTTCGACATACTAACTCTAGTACATTTATGAAAAGTCATCACAGTTCTTGATGTGGGCTAGGTAAGACGTGTGACGATTTAATAAGAACCTACCAAAATTCACCACTTGGGGATTATGGGAATCTTATGATACACAAATTATCCATACTTACTCTTTCACAACAAAGAATGGGTCCTCCAACGTCATATCCTCATATGGCTTTGAAAATACCTAGAGTTCAAATACTGTTTTACATCCGTCCGATGTTTATCAACTTCAAGAAATGAACTTTGCTCAACACAAATGTAAACATTGAACTGTTCCAATCATCGGTATCATATCTTATTGAATATATCCTACAATATTTATATACCATAATATTTTTGTATGTGTATCATATTTATATATTGCACAATTTTATATAAAGAATATTTTACAATTAAGCAGGCAATAGTAAAAGTTAAAACTATAAAATATTTACAAGACTTTAAGTTATTTGGGCAAGTGAATAAAAGTATTACTTCCCATTTTCATTCATTTGATTTCCAAAGACAGGTGTAATACAGGTGTAGGTTGTCTTAAATCAGTATCCTGGAATCTTTACAATTTTTATTGTGGTTTACAATAGATAATTTAATTGTACTATGTATGACTCCTAAAGGGAAGTGACTAAAGCTAACTCGATTAACCTCTTCCGCATTGAGGGTACTTTTCTTTCCCCTGCCTCCAGTCCTTCTTATCTTTATCTCTATAAAGTTAGTGAATGTAAGAATATATGCACCACAGGCACAAAAAAAAGTTTCCTGTTAGAGTTCAGTGTAATGAATGATTTAGAATTAAATAGAAAACCGCAGTGTTGAAGTATAAAAATAAGGATAGGCACCGAATGTACTATATTAATTATTTGCTGTTTTAAAGTGTTTGTAATGAATAAGATCATGATCTATGTGCATTGCAATGGGAATGGTTATTGAGGGCATGTATTTCAAGAGGAAACTCGGGGTTATGGGGCAATCATAGTTAGACCTGGCTTTCATAGATTTCGTGTTAGCAGGAGAGAAAGAGCGGAATGTAGGAAAATAAAATAACAGTCGTGCGCAAATCTTATTACTGTCAGTGAGGAGCTATACAAACTACACGAAGAAACATGTATTCCTGAAGCAACAGAAGAAAACCTGATCTGGATTTCCGACCAATCCTTATCGATGTTGCACATATTTGTAGAGAAGACAAGAATTAAACGCTTCCTGTGCGCAGATTCATACTCTTCGTAAAAAAGCATGGGGAACCTACAAAACTGCAAGAAGCTCCTATGGCAGACAGTCCGAACAAGCCATACAAGCCCTGGCACACTATGACGGCATTAACACCCGATTCCACAATTTCTTTATCACCAAGCAAATTAAACATGAAAAGTAACTGATTCAGCAACTGAAACAATCCCCTAAGCTATTTCACCAGTATATTCGGAGCAAGAAAGTTGGGACACCCTCGGTTGGCCCTTTGAGGATGGACTGTGGTGAACTAACTAGTGACTGTACCCTGATGGCCAACACCTTTGCCTCTCACTTCAGCTCTGTATACCCTAGACAATCCTGCAACAATCCTTCTCCGCACCAAATCTTCAATGGGACTATGGACAGAATTTCCCTAAATCTGGAGCAAATTCAGAACAGGCTCAAGGCACTCGACCCAGACTCCAGCATGGGACCAGACGGCATACATCCCACTCTTCTCAGATCCTGTCCCGCTATCGTTCTTCCATTGCTCCTACTATTTCAAAAGTCTCTCACCATGGGAAAACTACCAATGGACTGGAAAAATTCCACCATCATACCGATTTTCAAGAAGGGCTCCCGCTATACTCCACTTAACTACAGACCTATCAGCCTCACATCTGTCTGCTGTAAAACACTGGAACGATTTATCTCTGAAGCACTGTACAATTTTCTGGACTCTAATGGTATTCTTTCAAATGACCAATACGGATTCCGCCAAGGCAGAACAGTCGATGACCAACTACTACTTGTACAGTATATAATGATGCCACTGCATGGCTGGATGCTGGATACATAGTCGATGTTGTGCTCTTCGATTTTAGTAAAGCCTTCGACGTAGTCGACCACTCTATACTCATAGACAAACTGAGACTATTGGGAGAACACGGCCCATTGCTGTCATGGATCATAGATTTTTTACTTGGTCCCACAATGCAAGTCTCAGTTTCAAGGTTTACCAGCTCCTCCAGAAATGTCCTCAGTGGGGTCTCCCAGGGCTCAGTCTTGGGCCCCTCTTGTTCCAAGTGTACATTAACTCCCTGCCAACATATATCCAATAAAAATGCAAATTCTTCGTGGATGATATGAAGATCTACCTAAAGCTACGAAGAGACTCCAGTTCCCCTTCAGCCGAAGACATAGGAATCTGTCAGAGGGACATAGATACAGTATACAGAGTTGCTGACTCCTGGGGCTTGCGCTTCAACCTGGACAAGTGTGCTGTACTACGTTGCCAAAGAGGCTCAACAGACCAATCCAGGTCCCCAGCATCATTATATAATGGACACCACCGCCCTCTCTATTGAGACTGCACATAAAGACTTGGGTATCACAGTTGATTGTAACTTTAAATTCCATACTCATATTTCAAAAACCGTAAAGAAGGCAGCAGGTCTAGCAAATGACTTACTAAAATCAACACTCTGTCGTGATAAGGACTTCATGATGACCCTGTTTAAATCCCACATCAGACCACTGTTGGAGTTTGGATCCACTGTATGGAACACTGGATACCTAAGTGACCTTACGCTCCTGGAATCTACGCAACGCAGGTGGACTAAACAAATAATTGGAATGGCAGAGCTTAGCTATGCAGACCGTCTGCTAACTTTAGATATTTATTCAGTCCGTGGCAGATTAATCAGGGCAGATCTCATAAAATGTTGGAAAAAAATTCACAAGTAGTCCTCTATTTCACCCCAAGATCTTTTTTCCTTATTTCCAACAACACACACCAGGGGTCACAGATTTAAGCTAGCCAAACCCCATACATCTCTAGAGTGCAGACGTAGATTTTTTAGTGTTAGATGTATTGACCTCTGGAACTCCCTGTCTGATGATGCTGTTAGCTGTGACTCAATTACATCTTTCAAAAAACACCTTCACATACAGGTGGGCCAAACACTCTTTGAATATGTTGATTAATCATTATCCAGATATTCATTCCTAGCTGTCTACTTTCTGTGCACATGGCACACAACTCAGCCCTTTACCCTGTACTTTTCTACCCTGATATCGAACAAGGGCTGGCGTGCCAGCAAGATGTGGGCTATCCCTGTGTACCCAAAGCTTATCTCCCTCGAGCAGTATGCTGGTCTAGAACGGGGTGGCCAACGAGGTGAGTTAACCAGGTGAGTCAGAAATTAGATGGAGATTCAGGCAGTGGCGTACATAGTGTGTGTGTGTGGGGGGGGAGAGTGTAGCCCTGGGCATCCAAATGGGTGGGGATCATCCAATCAGAAAGATTTGTGGAAAAGAACTGTGGAGTGAATATGTTGAATGTGGTGCAGACAGGGGTGCACAGTTGGCACCCCTGCACGGGGTTAAAAAAGTCACGGTGTAGGAAGGAGGGCCAAGGACGCACGACGAGATACGCAGCAGTGTGTGTGTGTGTGTGGATAGAGAAGAAGCAAGGGGAACTTTAAGTAGGATTAGGATTAATCTAGGTACTGGTTTTAGGTAAAGTAGATCACAAAGTGAGAAAAGTAAGTGCGTCAGGTGGATTAAAAATAGAAGAAGCAGCCAGAGAACCGGGAAACCACAGAAATCAGGTAAGTGATCAAAAAGACTTACAAGAACTTAATATGTTTTATTTACATCTAAATCGAATATAAATATATGTTTCATTTGTGTTTACATATTCAAAATATCTTCCTTTCTTATAATATTTCTCAGTACTAGGCCTTATATGTGAATCTTTGGGATATACAGTGAAGGAATTGGCCCTGGGCGTCACCAGACCACTGCACGCCACCACTAGACTCAGGGCTCCAAAATGCCCGGCCAAAAGACTGGATATATACCTGACCAGCAACTCCAATGTGGACACATCTGACTTGAGACCCCCGTTGACATTTACACCAAGAGGACCTGCACTCTTATGAGGGTTGGCATCACACCCCAGTATACCCAAGAACGACAAAGACCCAGCTACAGAGTCAAGATAGTAGGCATAGACTTCGAAAGCCAGGGGCTTAGCAATGCTTAAAAACACTCATCTCGATCTTCAAACTACTCTGAAGCGACTGCAAGAGAAACCAATTAGAACCGGCCTGCCAACGCAGAAGTTGTAGAAAAAGGCTACTGGAGAACCTGACGACCGAACCCTCAGCTCCAGTCCGCTTTCAGAGGATCGACAGATCATTCCAGACAGTAGTCCTGGAGAAGCTTCCAGTCCTGATAGAGACCACAGATCTCATCAGCATAATTCCAAAAGTAACGAGCGCTGCCCTGAGGTTGAAGTACAATTCACTATCCCAGATAACCCCTCTCACCCCCCCCCCCCCGGCCACTACCATCGTGAAGGTGACCTGGGCCAGGAATACCCTATCAGCCTCAGTGAAGTGTTCTGTCATGGGCCCTTTCGCTATTTGCAGATACGTGTTATAGATGCCAGAGTCAGCGTCATACAACCAGAGTCCATTTCTTTTTATTTTTTTATTTTAGGATCTTCGGTGATCATTAACAGACATCTATCAGATCTATGTCCAGTTCGAGACAATCCCGAGACCTCTATTATTGTCTGCGGTGAAGTCAACGCCTACCACCTGGTCTGGGGCCTCACACAGATCCGCAAAGAAGAGCAGTAGCCCGAACAAGTTGAGAAGGCCTGTGACCACATCATCATAAACACTTACAAGTCATCTTATATCTGTAGTTCGGGGAAAGATATTACCACCACCTTGAATGCCATCGCAGCCAAATCCATCTAGGTCATCCGCCTCTACTAAGCCAGCGATCACCTGGCAGCCATGTAGGACAATGAGGGAAGGTATCAGCAAACATTCGCAGTCACTCTGGCGTGACCAAACATTGATTTATATTATCTTAAATTTCCCCCCGTCCTTCCTTACTGTGAGGTTACTGCCGCCAACATGTAACCATAATCTCACAGATTACAACACAATGGAAAACTACACCACAACATATATACACACAGACCACCAACCTCTTCCTTCACGTGACCAAACTGTGAAGTACCCCTGATTCCTAAGAACACCTTTTACTCATACACAATATATTATGTAATTTAGATTAATAACCATAATATATAGATAAGTAGAAATAACTATACATTCTAATTATTGTAAAATAAAATAGTATCCAAAACTTGTATCACCAAAATAAAATGTAAACTATTTATAGTCTGTCAACTGTTCAATATGCTGGAGCATTCCACCAACAAAGAGAAGAGCTGTCAGTCTTTAGGTGGAAAGCAGGCCGGGACGGTCTGCTGGTGTACTCTTTGACAATCAGACTTTTAAGAAGTCTTGTGGTCTTTGATTTATCCACCAAAAATAAGAACATTACACTACATGAGGTCAGATAATTAGTCGTGGAGTCGACCTCACCAGGCAGGAGGTAGGTGAGTGACCGCGGCCGGCCGACTACCACCATAGGCCGCTCCTGATAAGGTTTGTTCGCGCTTCGCGCGTGATTGGCTCAATCGCACATCGCTTGAGCCGATAGTTTGTATGAATAGCCTGTGATTTTGCTAACAAAACATTCTGGATTTAACCGTCGTCTTTATAAAACCTTACCTGTAGACATGCCGCTACATTTTGGTTTTCGTAATTGTTTCATCTTGGTGATCGATAAGCATTCCAGATTTACGCCTTTCTGTGTATTGAAACTTCTGCGTCTACTGTTATGAAGCATGTAATTTGTTTTCCTTATTTGGTGTATTGTGAGATGTTCAATTCAATCATGATTCAGCTCTTATGTCTAACGAGTAGACATTTTTTCATTCGAGAATCTTAGCTACAACCCGAACAACTGTCTTCAATTCTCAAGGAAATGGACAGGTGAAGCACTACAATGACAACATCTAGAAGAATATATGTTTAGCACTGATTTCTACAACTCTTCCGACCATTCACTAGGAGTTTGTTCTGGATGACTCCCACCATCTAATCCAGTCAATATTGTTAACATCAACTAAAACCTCATGAGCTGTTGTTCAACTTTCTGAGGAAAAGAGCTTCTGGATATACTACATCAGTGTTGATCATTGGTGTAAAATTGACTTCATTGAAGTGTCATGTATGGGTTAACACGTATGAACCTCTGATCAAAGATATTCTCGATGTTAACCCTAGCTATGCTCATGAGACTTCGTTGTGGTCAAGAATCTATGTTTTCTCTTTGCCACTTTGCTCATCCAGTAGATAAAGACCACTCTTAGATTTATGAAGTCATATTATATTGTTCTGGACAGAAGTTCATTTCTATTAGACCTGTTGGGGTCCGATTCACTTTCTTCAACTATGGTGATTCCATCTGTTAGAATGGCAGGCTATCATCTGAGAAACATTACATTTGAAAAGAAATATATTGATGGGTCTTCATTGAGAAAACTTATTATAGTATGGATTACCAAACTACCAGCCAAGGAAATTACAGTATATTATGAACAGGGCTGCTATAGTAATAAAAGGTGTGGCAAGACGTGACAAAATTTCACGTGCACTAATAGAACTTCATTGGTTTCCTATTAAAGCTAGAATTATATTTAAAAATTGTGTTATGGTATACCAGATAATTAGATATGAGAAACCAGATTATTTAAGACAAATGCTAGAAGATTATCAACCTGGACCAGCTGTATCACTTAGAAGTACTTACTTACTTATACTTTTGATTAATTCCGTCAACTAAGGACACAGTTGAGGTGGACCTCCACTGCTGCCAGGCAGATCTGCCCCGCTTCTTTCAATGAATGAAGAGTGTAGGGAGTTTTTGTTTCCACCGGGATAGCCCGGTGTAGAGGGTAAGTCGGGCACTGTTTTCAGTCATTTGTCCAACCGATTCTTGAAACTGTCTGTGGATATGCCTGTCAGGTTCCTGATACTTTTGGGAACAACGTGAAATAGGCGCGCCCCGTTGTAGGTGAAACTGTGGTGAATAATGGTTTTTATTCTTTGTGATACACCATCTGTAGTCTTGATATAGCAGTGGCGCCCGCGTCTTGGATGGAGGTGCTTCTCTAGGCCCACATTTGGAACACATTTTTCCAGGCAGTTCCAGCAATGAATGATGATACACCTCCCTCTACGAAGAAGTGATGATCCTTTAATGCTGGTTGAACCAAGATGTAATCTTCAAATGGGATTTAAGGCCTTCAGGATATCTGCCCCGGACTACTTAATCGACTTCCCAGGTGATAAAATAAAGTAATAATGATAATAATTTCAAGAAGAAATTGAAAACGTACCTGTTCAAGACATGCAAATAGTGAGTTTTATAAAGTGTAATCAATAACCAGAATGATGATATAAGGTGTGACTCCAGAGCGTCGGAAAGACGGAGCGGGAGTCGAGAATAAACATACAGAAGTAAAAGTAAAAGTAGTATAATTGTTCAGAAACTGTCTGCATTATATGCAGGTTCTCCTACCCACCTGCCCATTCTCATATGGAGGCAGATCCATCTCACCGGAAATGAATATGGAATATTCTCGTGTACTCTCCTGTAAACTACGCCAGTAAAGATCATTATGCAATATATAATTCAGCATATTAATTCTTATACATTTTTTGCGAGTTAGCATTATACGACAGTATATAAAGGTAAGAAAGTTCTTTAGCAGTGCTAACAGTAAAACCCGCCAATCTGTGTACTGTAAACAGCTGCAACTTGTTACGGTATTAGTTGGTGTTAATAATAATTAAGTGTAAAGAAGTTTAGGACCCGTTATTGAACAATATGGATGCAGGAGAAGGTAGGGCCTAGAAGACGGATGTTCTCTTTGTAAATTATGATGTACTTAACATGTGGGTTTTGTTAATATGTAAAAAAGTGCGGTACAAATTCAAATCAAACCAAGTCCAAGAGCCACTTTCAGACCTTGGCTTGAGAATATTTTACTCTTACGTGATACCTTATGTTGATTTTGGACAGTCGACATCAGATGCAGAAACTACCTCTGTATCCTCAATTTGGCACTGAATGTATAGAATGAGGTGGTCCAGTCTGTTCTATTGGGACCAAGTCTGGTATGAACTAATGAAGGCATAGCCATAGCATAGGAGGTGTCTTCAATTTTCTGGAGGAAGTTGTCAGTTCTTAAATACTATTCTGCAGACTGACATATATCTTACACTCTGAGGAAGACTGTTAAGCAGCTTTGGCCCTGTCCTGCTGAAACTGCTAGCCTTGAGTGAGTTTAGGCTTTTAGTTTGACAGCAAGTTTTAGGACCTTTAATATAGCAGGCTCTTCTTCATGTCTTGTTAAGGCTCAGGTACTAGACCCTCCATTATAAGGGCGAAGAAGCGATTGATAGATGGATTTGTCATGTAAACATCTTATTTTTCTTTTCTTTTTTTATTATTGTTATAATTATTATTCTTTATTTTGTGGTCAATATGGTATTTTGTATACTTCACTTAATCTTTTAGCATTAAAGCTTGTTCTTATATATTTCTTCTGATATTTAATATTAAATTGCTTAATCTATTGAGTAAACATGCTATTTGATCATTCTTGTGTAATCCTTCCATCATTGTTGATTATGGTAGTTATATCACTGTAGATTCATGATTATTTAAAGATATTCTCTTGCTTTCAGAATATGATCTAGATTCTTTAGTTGGCATGTTGGATTCTGACATGGATGAAGATGTTGAAGGAAGTCGAGAAAAACAAGGGGATGTCGATGATGGAGATCTTGAAGCACTTGCTAATTTGGTGGATTTTGAAAGTGAAAATAGTCCAGCAGTTGAAATTAGAGGAAGACAAAATGGGACTAAAGAATCACACATAGAATCACAAGAATTAACAAATATTAGTTGTTCTGAGCTGGGGCTGGAAATGTCTGATGATGAATGTGAAGAGACCAGCAAATCAAAACCTGCCAAGAAATCAAAAATGTCTGCTTTTGGAAATGCATTTGTTGGATCTAAATTTGCTACTGCTTCTCAAGAATCTGATGTGGATCCTCTAGAAGCAGAAATACAAAAAATGGAAGCTAGAATGTCAGAATTGAAAAACAAATTAGCAGATAAGAAAAGGTTAAGTTTAGACTCAAATGATTCAAAAAGAAGATTTACAAAGCTTACCAATGTTCAAGAAACTTCAAAACGGCGGTCTCGTCAGCTGTCAGTGAATGAAAAAGCTAACCTTTTGAAAAGTATACATGATAAGAAAAGTGAACTCCATGCTGGTGACACAGATTCTGAAGATGATGAAGACAAAAGAAATCCATTTGAGCCTCATCTAACTGATTTTGGCAGACATATCAAGAAACGCATAGCTCATGATCCCAGTGCGATGGCACCCTCTGCAGTTCCAAAGCCTAAAGAGTTAGTAGATCGATTGAAAGGTGCAGGAACAAGCAAAGCAGGATGGAAAGATACATCAGGGTCATTAGTGGGATTGAGAGGTGCAGCTGAAGCTGTATCTGCTCAGGATAAGAATGTTTCTGTTGATAGCTTTTCTGGCATTAGAATTATGTAAGTATATATTCTTTTTTCTTTTTTTTATAATTCTTTAAAGAATTACTTGATAATGAGAAATAAGCATACAAATGTAAAAAATATTAGGTTTATTTATTTATGATGAAAAATTAACAATTTTCATTATTGTCAGTACATAGGGTATCCTGGCCCAGCTTAGCAAACTAAGCAACTGTTGGGGGACTATTTAATGAAAATTTAACTTCTTTCTGTTTACTTGTACATAGCATGAACTCATGATCAAACTATACAAGCTCAGTCACTGCTGCATCATGCTCACCACCATGATGGGCTTCAAAATTAAATTTTGCATAGGGCCCTGCAAATCCTAGAGCCAGCTGTACACGTAAACTTATTTGTAGGTTAAAGAACATATTTATCAATGTTTTGCATATCAGTGGTATTAGTTTTAAGTGTGTTATTGCTTGACGTAAATATTCTTTGACAGCTTGTTAAACATTTTCAGAAACCCAGCTGTCTCAACTGATGTCATGAAAGAAAGAATGGAAGGTCGGAAGATGGTGCACATGTCTACCATACCCCTCCATGTCAGGGGTGGAGAAATTGAAGGGGACTGGGTCACCATTGGTGTTCTTGTCTCCAAAACTGGGCAGAAAACATCACAGAAAGTAAGGGATGAATAATAATATATAGATGCATTCACCAAAAGGCCCCTCCTCTTTGTATGTTGGATGGCCAAGTCAGAGCATACACACCCAACACCCATTCCACATCCATACAAAAACCTCTTCATTGTCTCCCTTATCTAGGCTCCTTGCAAATGAAAGGTCATCTCTCTTCCCTGCCTCAGTGCCTGGGTCATATGCAATACAGCAAGCCACATCACCTCCACAGCAGGGCCTTACAGCTGAATCTGGCTCCTTCCTACTGCTTCATTCTATAGCTAACCCCCTTCACCTACTTTGGCATCTTATAGACCAGACAAGAAGAAATCTCTATAGGTCACATTATTTTTTCACCCATTTACAACCACTTTTAATTCACACCCATCTTTTGTCCTTTCCCTTGCTTAATGCTTAACACATTCCTCTCCATCCACTTCTGCTTTATGCACTCTGCTTATCTTTCCCATGTGCCCAGACTATCTCAGCACTCTGATCCACCTTATCTGCCAGCTCTCTCTTACTACCCCTGCTCTCCACCTCACCTTCACATTTCTCACTTTATCCATCCTTATGATACCCACCATACTTCATAAACACTTAATCTCAAACGTATATAGGCCCTTCCTTTCTATCTCCTTCAAAATTCCTTGCCTGTTCCACACAGTGCTCTAGGTATAATCACTCATTTGTAGTCTCCTCACTGTGTCCTTCTCTGCCTGTCTCCCTTCTTCTCTCCTCCCTCTCTCCTGTCATTTCTTCTCCCATTACATCAGTACCATTTGTCTTTCATCTTGACTCCCTCCCCCCTCACACATTCTCTTCACTTCCCTTGAAAACATTTGTTTATTTTCAAAATTCTCCATGAAACACCTACCCCACTTTACATCCACGTACTTCTTGGCCTCTCTCACCTTGAATTTTGCTTCCACCCTCTTTATTATCTACCTCTCATATGGTTCACCCTCAAGAGACTTTCTTCTATACCATAAATCCACAACATACAGCATAATGTCTCTGTCAACCCTGGTATATGCCTTCCCCATTTTGCAGGGCCATCATTGATCCTTAAGGAATTGTATGATAGATGAAATATGAAAAATATATTCTGAGTGTCATTTAATACTCCATTAAAAGAAAAGTCTTGTATCATTGAAAAAAAATTAATCCTGTCCCCTTCTTTTGTTATTAATGATATTTGGTATGGTTTATAACCATTGCAGGGTTCACAATATTCCATTTGGCAGCTAAGTGATCTGAAGGATTGTACTAAATCAGTTGGTCTGTTTCTATTTGGAAGTTCACATCAGCATCTTTGGAAAACCAGCATTGGTACTGTTGTAGGCATCCTTAATCCACAAATTATGAAAGAAAGGTAATTCTGTTTATTATGTTGCAGTTGGTTGCTAGTATTTGTTTGATGGGGCCATAGTGTAAGGGAGTGTTTACTATGACACATACAGAGCATGTTGACGAGATCTTTCAGTCTGGAACAAAATACTGTACAGTAGTTGTACCTATGTGTGGCAAAGCAAATAAGTTTATCAGATTTCTTTGATGCATATGTACTTACCAAAAGACCCTTACCCACTTATAAGGGAGGTGTCAGAGTCATAACATATACTCATCCCACACCCATCCAGTATCCATATGTTACTCCTCCCATCAAGTATTTTCATAGTCATATAAACTTACACCTTTTATTTTTACAGACCAGGAGAGAAGACTTCCAATATAATAACATTATCAGTTGGCAATCACCATGCAATAATGGTAATGGGAGCCTCTAAGGACCTTGGTTTGTGTAAAGGAAGGTAATGAGTGTTGTTTTCTCAAATTAAGAATTTTTAAACAAATACATATTTTGATTCATATGATTCATAATGGTGTTGGTTGTTTGTTTAAAATAATTCAGTCACTATTTGCTTTCCTAGGACGAAAAAGGGGTCACAGTGCCATCAGTATGTAAACAAAAATACATGTGAATTCTGTATATATCATATTCAACGAGAATACCAGAAGTCTTCTGCCCGAAGAGCTGATATTCAGTCCTCTTTCACAAGGGTTGATCCTCGTAAGAGACTGCAGGAGAAGGTACTTGGAAAAGAACAGGTAGGTAGTTTAATTTTGCTGTACAATAGTTTACAGTGAAAGAAATGCCATGAGAGACATTTTAGTCCATGATTAGGTTTGATGCACAAATAAAGAAAAAGAAATTAGTTCATGAATAAATAAACAAACACATAACTAAACCTGGGGAAAAAATACCACTTGAGAGACATTACAGCATATTACTTGGTGTTTACCCAGCTTTAAACTGTACTGTGTTCCATCACTTCATGTAATAGTCAGTTTCATGTAAAAATTAACCACCTACCTGTAGCCAAAGAAATCATGAATATTTTGTTTCTATCTATATACCCTCGGCTCTAAGGACTCCAACTGTGGGTAGGTATGGATTTATGCCTTTTGACTTTGGCTACCTCCTTTGCAAGGGGGAAAAAGCCCTTGGTGTGTGTGTGTGTGTGTTTATATATATATATATATATATATATATATATATATATATATATATATATATATATATATATGTATATGCTTGTAACCACGAGGAAAAATAAAGATCGGAATACTGAACGTTTTCGCCTATTAAGACATTTTCAAAGTACTTTGAAAATGTCTTAATAGACGAAAACGTTCAGTATTCCGATCTTTATTTTCCTCGTGGTTACAAGCATAAATCTTTATTCACGTGTTTTATGTGATTACTGTTGCATATATATATATATATATGTATATATATGTATATTATATATATATATATATATATATATATATATATGTATGTATGTATGTATGTATGTATCTTTATACCAAAATGCATGTACCCTCCCCTTCTCATCCATGCAATACTTCATATACTTAGTGTAATAGTTTACCCTAATTTTTTAGGACTCCTTATCATATATGCAGCCAAGTACTATACTAATATACCATTACATTTTTAAAATAGTTTCAGACACTGAAATTTGATAATGATCTTGGTATTATCAGATAAGTTACAGAGTAAATAATATACTAAAAATATTCTGTGAATTATATAATTTCAGGTATTCTATGGGGGACAACTGTTTGTTGGGCAAATACAAGGGTCAAAGAAGGTTGCAGGAAAACCACAGCCACAGGCTAGCAAAGGAAAAGATATGGCCACACTCAGTTCACTTAAACTTAAATTAAAAGCTGAAGAAATAAAGGAAGAGGATAGAAAAAAATCATTTGTACTGAATCACATGGACACGAAAGAAATAGATGCAGTTAAAGATATGGTGCAGAAAAACAATAGCTTGTGAGTAGATCTATCAATTTATTCATCTGTATACCAAAAGGGAGATAGCCAGCCAGATCAGTTTTACAATTAGAATTTATTTTTGCATTGGGATATTTGTATTTTATTAGTATTTACTTGATTGTAGTTGCTCGTTCTAACCGTAATTTAATTTTAGAGGCGAGATGCTATTAGCTCCAACTCCTGGGTCCAGGAATTTACTTCGTCACATGGTTAAGGAAGACACGCAGAAAAAAGTAGAGGCTGGTGTTATCAAAAGTGTATCAGCCAAAGATTTGTTGAAAATGACACATCAGCAGGTTCAACAGCAAAAGAAGAAAGTAAGTGGATGGATTATTTCTTTTTGTCTTGTTATGTTTTATGAGAGTAGTAGAGCCTGTGTTAGAATCAGAAATGGGGAGAGTGAGTGGTTTGAAGTAAAGGTGGGACTTTGCCAGGGATGTGTTGTGTTGCCTTTGCTGTTCAATTTATACATGGATGGGGTGGTGTGAGAGGTAAATGCAAGGGTGGGCTGGGGATTGGAGATGGTTAAAAAAAGTGGAGAAAAGTGGGAGATAAGCCAATTGTTGTTTGCTGATGACACTACATTTGTGGCAGGATCAAAGGTGGGATTAAGGAAGTTAGTAACAGAGTCTGGGAGGGTATGTGAAAGAAGGAATTTGAAGATAAATGTGGGTAAAAGTAAGGTGATGAGATATACAAGGGGAGAATGTGGCAGTAAATTGGAAGTGAGTATTAAGGGAAAGAGACTGGAGGAAGTAGATAGCTTTGGATACTTGGATGCAAATGTGGCAGGAAGGGGAGGAATGGAGGTGGTAGAATGTAGATTGAGGAAAGCAAGTGAATACCTTGGGGAATTCAAAAGTGTAATGAGAATAGACGTATGGGAATGGATGCTAAGAGGAGACTGTATGTATGATTGTGCTGACAATATTGTATGGGGCAGAAACATGGAGCACAAGAGAGGAGGAATTTGGATGTGTTTGAGATGAGGTGCCTGAGAAGTATGATAGGGTTTACTAGGCTGGATAGAGTGAGAAACGAGGATGTGAGGAGGAGAGCAGGGATGGAAAGGGAGTTGGGAAATAGGGTTTATGAATGAGTATTGGGATGGTTTGGACACATGGAAAGAATGAGTGAAGAAAGATTGGTGAAAGAGGTCTGGAAGGTGGAGGTGGAGGGAGTGAACATGAAGGGGTGACTGAGGGTGGGATGGATGGGATAAAGGGGGCACTGGGAAAGAGGGGAGTGTCTGTTGAGGGAGGAGGGGAGAAGGTGAGGGATAGTGGTAAGTGGAGAATGGGTGTATAAGGATGCTGCTGCGATGCATGGAAGTGGGTAAGGGATGGGGGGGGGGTGATGGAGTACATGTGAATGATATTTTGATGCAGCCCAAAGGGATTTCTCCCTGTCTTCTCTTTTTCTGCATGAGGTGATGGAGAGGGGGGGGGTTTGCCGATTAAATGAAGCAGCCTTGCTGTGGATGTGCTGTATCTTTCTACACTGCTTCTTACCCAGGACAATGGGTGAGATGCAAGGATGACCGATCATTGAGAAGGAGCCAAGAAAAGAGGGAGGAAGGGTGGTGAATGGAAGTGGAGTATGTGGGGATGGAACAGGTGGGAGTGGATTTTATGCCTTTGTTTTTGGTCACCTCCCTTGCAAGAGAGAAATAGCCATTGGTATATATATGTTATTCACCCCTTTTATTCTGGCTACTGGTATGTGATTTTATTCAGGCATGTTGCATACAAACAGAGTCAAACTTACCTTTAGATAACCTGTTTCATATTAAAGAACACTTACCCTTATGTTTTGGCTGTATTCAGGCAGTTTTATTCACTTATGTGGCATCCTTTTAGTAAGTATAGGGTTACTGCATTATACATTGCCAAAAAAAAATTGAATGGAAAAGATCTTGTGTCTAGTTTGTTAAAGTTTGTTTTTAATGCTGTATAGTAAAATTACTCTGTGGAGATAATGATTTGTTTATTTTATTTATTTATTTATTTATATTTTTTATTTTATTTGTATTTATTTATTTATTTATTATTATTATTTTTTTTTTAAGAATTTTTTTATTTTTCATGTTTTATATACTGTGAAAAGTACAAAGGCATGTTATATTGTACTGATTCATTATTTATTACTCCAACAGAATTCATTTTCTAAACTGAGTCAGGCCTTTTCACCTCAGCTGGGAAGGGGCTCAGAGCCAGGTCAAGAAATAGACCTTGATATTTCACCATCAAGAAGAATTGATCCAGCCAAGGTGAGTATCTGTATTCTTGTTTGCTGAAGATCTCAAATTTTACTATTTCCCCCAAGTTATGATTATATGGTTTAATGTCACTCACTCCCCCCTATCAGGAGGTTAGGATGGTGCCTCTCACAGAGGGCTTTGTAGCATGGAATTTAATGAACCATGCCCTTGGTTCAACTTTGCCGTTGGCAGTTATGAATCTGTTTCAAATCTTGAAGCCCTCTCTAAGAAAAGGGAAGCAAAATCTTAAGGCAGGATTTGGAGGCAAGGTGAAGGAAACCAGGTGCTGCCTTACAACGTCTATGTGGTGACTCTGGGCTTAATTCCCATTCAGGAATTGATGCTGAAATTGAGACTGGCAATGTATTCAGTTAGCGTCAAACTTTCCCCTACTTACTGACAGTACAGGAATATCTCACTATATAACCGAGTTGTGTTCCCAGGTGACTAGTCGCAATGCAAAAATTTGTATATTGAGGTGGGTTTTACATGTAAATAATAGGGGGGTTGTGTTCAAGGACCCTGTCCCCCTCCTCAATTTTTGCCTTCTGGGGCGTTCACATACACCCAACATTTGTTTTACCTACTTATAGTACTCGGTCGTATAGTGAGGTATTCCTGTAACCTGATTTTTCAAACTAACAGCAACATTCTTTCAGTGATGGTGGGGCTGGGAGAAAGTGATCTTTGGAAGCCCAGTCAGTAAATCTTGAGGCAGAAGTTATACTGTTTTTAATTAATTTGTTTACATGTGCATATATTTGTTTCTTTACTTGTTCTTTTTATCTGGCCTCATTATTTACCAAGAATCCTTCTCTGGCATAACATAACATTGTAATACCTATTGGATTGTAAGGGAGAGATTAAAAACTTTTGTGTGAAAAAATAATTTTGTAAGGACACACTTGTACTATACTTTCTGTAGGCAAGAGCATTGGCATTATTAAAGAACAGTGGACGCCTGGAGCCTAAGAAACCAAATGCTGTCAAGAACAAAATTAAGTCTCAAGATCCTAAATATTTAGAGAAAATAAAAAGTAAATTGCAAGTTACATCTGAAGAAGGTAAGAAAGGTAGTTAACTAGTGCTGAAAGAAGTAAACCTTGAACTAAAAGTAAACCTTATGAATATGAGTAATTATATGCGTGTTAGTCTGACACTGGAATTTTTTAGCAAGGTATTTTGTTATGAATATTCCATGTAAATTCTTTCCTTGTCACTGATCCTAAAAAGTTCAACCAGATGTGTTTTACAAATGATGTTCTTTTGCTACATATAATCTGTTACAAAGGATTACAAAGGTGGAGCATGCCGACAGGAGACCTTTTGGTCCATATCTATGTTGGATGTGAAAAAAAAATCATAATGATAATAAATGAATAAATAAAAACTATAATAATGTAAATAACAAATAAAATACATAAATAAATGCATAAGTATAGTTAAATAATAAACAAACAGGTATATAGATAATAATAATAAATTGACATATAACTATTATGGCCAGCTTATTCTTATTTTACAGAAGATAACAATGGTAAGAGAATGATCAGTGAAGGAGAAGGTGATTCTTCATCCTCTAAGAGACCCAAGCTTGGTTCAGTTAATGTTAATTCAGAAAAATTTAAAGCAATGATGGAGCAGAGATCTCGTCACACAAACCTAATAGATGTAAGACTTATATTATTATATTTCCATTGCTGTAATAGATATTATTATTGGACAGTATCTTAGGTCCTTCTTCATGATATTTTGATTTTTGTATATAATTATCATATTCAGGAGTTAGATTAATCTAGATATCGGTACAAGTAAAACTAAGTTGGAAATATTTGTTCTTCAGCAAGTTGAGAATGAGGCGATGGATAAGTATTACATGGGTCTAGAAAAAAAGGAAATGCTGGAAGATAAGATGGCAAGCACGATGGAAATTCCTGTAACAGCTGTGGCATGTGTTAAGGTAGGCACCTAGATATATAGTTTTCGTTTATTTTTTCATTTATCTATTTATTTTTTCCCACCACATTTTCACCCAATTATCTAAAGCCATCCACTTCCTCCAGTCTCTCTCCCTTTATAATCACTTCCAGTTTGCTGTCACATTCTCCCCTTTTACATCTCATCATCTTACATTTATCCACATTTATCTTCAACTTCCTTCTGTCACATACCTTCCCAAACTCTGTCACTAACTTCTTAATCCTTCTCTGATCCTGCTACAAGCACAGTGTCATCAGCAAACAATTGGCTTATCTCCCACTTTTCTCCACTTTCTCTAACCATCTCCAATAACCAGTCCATTACCCTTGTGTTTACCTCTTACACCACCCCATCCATGTATAAATTGAACAACTAAGGCTACATAACACATCCCTGGTGAAATCCCACCTCAAACCACTCTCTCTCCATTTCTGATTCTAATACAGGCTCTACTACTCTTGTAAAAACTTTTGACTGCTCTTAACAGCTTTCCTCCTATCCCATATATCTGCAATACCTCCCACAGTGCCTTCCTGTCTACCCTGTCATAAGCCTTTTCCAAATCCATAAAGGTCCAAAAATCATCCTTACCTTTCCTAAAGCTTTCTTACATATCTGCTTTACAACAAAAATCTGATCCACATAACCCCTACCTGTCCTAAATCCACACTGTTCCTCACCAATTACTCCCTCTATTCCTCTCCTAATCCTCTCAATCAAAACCCTCCCATAAGCCTTCCCAGTTACACTCAAACTGATCCCTTTGAAACTACTACTCACACTTGTCCCCATTTCCCTTGTAAAGTGGAACTATACATGCACTCCTCCAGTCCTCTGGCACTCTACCCTCTTTTAAAAAAACATAAATAACCTCACCAGCCACTCCACCATCACTACCTCCCTTTTTTAGGTATTCCATATGACACCCATCCAACCCAGGTGCCTTACCTGCTCTCATCATCTTAACAACTGCCTTCGCCTCATCTTTTTTTATTTCTCCTCCATTTTCCTCACTCATCATTGTAATTTTCTTAGTGCTTCCCACTGCAATTACCTTTCCCTTTCTATCCTCTTTCACATTTAGGTAGAATTTAGATTGAGAGAAGCAAGTAAATGCCTTGGGGGATTAAAAAGTGTAATGAGAAATAGACATTTGGGAATGTATGCTAAGAGGAGAATGTATGAAGGAGTGATTGTGCTGACAGCACTGTTGGGCAGAAATATGGAACACAAGAGAGGAGTTTGATTGTGTTTGAGATGAGGTGCCTGAGACATATGATAGGGTTTACTAGGCTGGATAGAGTGAGAAACAAGGAGGAGAACGGGGGTGGAAAAAGAGTTGGGAGATAGGGTTGATGAAAGAGTATTGGGATGGTTTGGACACATGGAAAGAATGAGTGAAGAAAGATTATTAAAAGAAGTATGGAAGGCAGAGGTGGGGGAGTGAACATGAGGGGATGACCAAGGATGGGATGGATGGATGGCATTGGGAAAGAATGAAGTGTCTGTTGAGGAAGGACGGAGAGGACAGAATATAGGGATGAATGGAGAATGGTTGTATATGGATGATGCTGTGATGCATGAGGGGGTGAGGGTATGTGTGAATAATAATTTGACACAGCCCAAAGGGATTTCTCCCCGTCTTCTGTTTTTCTGCATGAGGACAGAGAGGGGGGTTCCCATTAAATGAAACAGCCCTGCTGTGGATGTGCTGTGTCCTGCTACACTGCTTCTGGCCCAGGGCAGTGGGCAAGATGTAGGGATGACCCGTCATCCAGGGGGAGCCAAGATAAGAGGGAGGGAGGGGGTGAATGGGAGTGGAGTATGTGGGGATGGAATGGGTGAGAGTGGATTTTATGCCTTTGTTTTTTTGCTACCTCCCTTGTAAGGGGAAAAAAGTCTTTGGTATATGTATTTTTTTTTCCATACATATATACCAAATTGCATTTTTAATCTTTATAAAGAGTTACAAGGTTGGATAGAGTGAGAAACAAGGTGAGGAGGAAGGTATGGATGGAAAAGTAGATGGCAGATAGGGCAGATGAATGAGTATTTGGATGGTTTGGACACAGAAAGAATGAATGAAGATAGTAAAAGAAGTGTGAAAGGCAGAGGTGGATGGAATGAACTTTAGGGGACAATCAAGGATGAGATGGATGGATGGGGTAAAAGGGGAATTGAGCAAGAGCGTAATGTCTATTGAGCAAAGAAGGGAGAAGGCAGGAGATAGGGGTGAATGGAGAATGGCTGTGTATAGATAATACTGTGATGCAAAGGAAGGAAGGAGGTGGGGGATAGGGAGATAGGGAGCAGTTATGTGTGAATGATAATTTGACACAGCCTGAAGGGATTTCTCCACATCTTCTCTTCTTCTGCATGAGGGGATGGAGGGTTGCTGATTAAGTGAAGTTTCCTTGCTGTGGATGGGAGTGGGGTATATGCCTTTTGACTTCGGCTACCTTCCTTGTAAAGGGGAAAAAACCCTTGTTGTATATACGGATGGTATTTTCATATATACATACATACCAAAAGTCCTTTTCTCCCTTATAAGGAAGATATGCTCAGTGGAGTGTATTCAGGGATGGAATGGGTGGAAATTTTTTTATGCCTTTCCCTTTTTAGCTACCTCCCTTGTAAGGGGGAAAAAGCCTTGGTATATGTATGTACGCTCAGTCAAAGAATACACCCACTCTACAACCATCCAAAATCTCTTTATCCTTTACATTCAACAACTCCATGAAATACTATGCCTACCTTCCTCTTAAAGCCATTGCTTTCATTAACATCCACATTCTCCTTTGCAGCATCACACAGACCCGTATAAATTCTACCATGGAATTGTCAGATTCCCTTCCTTTCCTTCTGTTTTAATTCCTATAATATTTTCATGCAATGAAGTGTTATAGGCACGAGTAGTTTGGTATGACTTTTTTTTTTCTCTCTTGGCAGTGTAAGTACATTGCTCTGTCTGCATCAGACTTTTGTAAAAGTGAAAATCATCATCTGAAGGCAATAAAATGCAAGAAAAGATTCTTTGAGTGCCGTAATTGCAAGAGAAGAACAACTTCGTTGGACAAAATGCCTCTTAAAGCCTGCTCAGTTTGTGAAAGTACATCATGGCAAAGAGTAGCCATGGGAAAGGTGAGCAAATATATTGTTAATTACCCACATAGTACTATATATTAGCTAACATGTCTTAACTTGTATCAGAATTCATGCTGTTGTAATGTTAGTCTTAGAGCACCATGGTTGTAAAATTTATCTGGTGAACATCAGCTATGCATTGTATTGTAACAAGCCTTCTTGTGCTCTCTTTTGTCATACTGGACAAATATTATTTCTACTGGTTGCATGTCATCATACAAGTGTACTTAATTTTGAAGTTGCCTGTACTATGTTTACTGCTATTATTGTACTAGTTTTCTGTTGCATCATGAATAATAACTCTTTTTATCCTTTTAATTGCCATTTCAGTTCTTCAATTTCACTGTTGACATTTTATGTCCATGAAAAATAGCTTTATGTTATTATATTTTTATTATTGTTGTTTTTTAGTGTTCTCACATTCTTATTTTGTCTTTCAGCCAAAGACTGGGCCGAAGCTTGAAAATGAGATCCTTTCTCTTCGTGGAAATGAATTGAAGGGCTACGGTGGTGCTAGTGATAAAGTGTTTCTTAACGTTGATTAGTTATAATGAATTTTATTTATTATTGTTATTTTAGATTAAGAGAACATTAAAACTTAATATAGATTGTAAATAAATTTACATACATATGCCAAGGGCTTTTTCCCTCTTACAAGGGAGGTAGCCAAAGTCAAAGGCATAAATCCACTCCCACCCATTTCATCTTCATATACTCCACTCCCATTCACCACCCCTCCCTCCCTCTTTTCTTGGCTCCTCTTGGGTGATGGGTCATCCCTGCATCTTACCCACTGCCCTGGATCAGAAGCAATGCAGCAAGACATAGCACATCCACAGCAAGGCCACTATTTAATTGGCAACCCTCCCTCTGTCCCTCCTTGCAGAAAAAGATATGGGGAGAAATCCCTTCAGGCTGCATCAGAATATTATTTACATATACTTCCTAACCTCCCCATCCCCCACCCACTCCCATACATCACATCATCAGCCATACACAACCATCCTCCTCTTTCCCAATGCGTCTTTTACCCCATTCATCCATCTCATCCTTGGTCACCTCCTCATGTTCACTTCATCTACACTTTTTTAACTAATCTTTGTGAATATTTGATTTTAATAAATTTAAAAAAAATTAATGGAACATCATTTGATTGAGACCCATACATATTAGATATAATTAATCATTGTACGACTTAAGGAAAATCAGAGCTGTATTCCTGTTGCTCAGTAATTATTATTTCCTTTTTTAACATGTTTGTACCCATGTTGTATTTTAGAGATTCTATTGTAATTATTATTGGATGAAATTGTTAAGCTGAGGAGGAACACACCATGACTCATCATAACCCCTATTTTTTCACCCGAGGTGTAAATACTTATATCCAAGTTTTTTTTTTTTTTTTTTTTTTTCCCTCAGGGCTTTGGGTCACCATGACATGAAGCAGTGGGATAAACCAGCTTAGACAGTCAGGCCCTGCTGTGGTGCTGTGTCATGCTGCATTGCTTCTGACATGGGCAGAGGGCAGGGAACAAAGATAACCCATTGTCTATTGAATTAAGTTAAAATGGAAAACAAATGGATGGAAAATAGGTGCATGCTTTGGCTGGCCACCATATGTATGAGGTGAAAGGGCCTTTCAGATGTAACATACTCATTTATTATTATTATTTATTATTTGCATTAAGGGAGAGCAACTGGAGGAAATGGATAGTTTTAGATACTTGGGTGCAAATGTGGCAGGAAAAGGTGGAGTGAAGGTGGAGGTAGAATGTAGATTGAGAGAAGCGAGTAAATGCCTTGGTGGATTAAAAAGTGTAATGAGGAATAGACATTTGGGAATGGATGCTAAGAGGAGACTGTATGAAGGAGTGATTGTGCCAACAGTACTGTATGGGGCAGAAACATGTAACATAAGAGAGGAAGAGAGAAGGAGTATGAATGTGTTTGAGATGAGTTGTCTGAGAAGTATGATGGGGGTTACTAGGCTAGATAGAGTGAGAAATGAGGAGGTGAGCAGGAGAACAGGGGTGGAAAGGGAGTTGGGAGATAGGGTTGATGAAAGAGTATTAGGATGGTTTAGACACATGGAAAGAATGAGTGAAGAAAGACTAGTAAAAGAGGTATGGAAGGCAGATGTGGAGGGAGTGAACATGAGGGGACGTCCTAGGATGAGGTGGATGGATGGGATGAAGGGGGCTTTGGGGAAGATGGGAATGGGTGGGAATGATTTTATGCCTTTTCCTTTTTGGCTACCTCCCTTGAAAGGGGGAAAAAGCCTTGGTATATGTATGTATTTTTTTTGTCTGCTATAAACATTAAACCATTAGATTTTTCATGCACAGGCCAAGAGAAGTCATTTCATAATTCATAATTTACATAACCCCTTTGCCAGAGTGATGCCCTTGACTGATTTTGGCGAAGGGTGATTCAGTTTAATGTTGCAAGCTCCCCCTTACAGGGGACTTTGTAGAGTGGAATTTAATGAACCATGCCCTTGGTTCAAGTTGCTGCCACCTCAACCTCTGCCGTAGGTAGCGATGCTCTAGCCCACTTGGCCAGCAAGCAGTAGTAAATGATTTAATTACACTGAAGATAAGACTTATGCTGAATGGGTTAAGGGACCGTCAGGTTGCTTTATAAGGGAGCATGTCCTATAACTTTTTGAATCTCTTTGATGAACTTAGGTATAATTACCATTTACATTTGTCTATAATTCCCCTGGGTATTGTATTCCTCACATGTATATATAAAGTGTAGTGAAGATATAATGAAGTTATAATGAAGTTTAATGAAGCTGTAATTAATCATATGGAAATCCTTCCACATAATTAAGCTTGGTATATATTGCAAGCTTAGATTCTGGGGAATATTTGTTATATTGTACATTTGACCAAACTTATACCTCTGATTTTTTGTGAATTTTCTTTTCTGAACATTTCAAAGATGCTGCAAAATTCAGGTTTCATAAATAGAAAAAAAAATAAAAATAAAATTCTTTTATTTTTTAATATAGGAAATAAAGAGCATAATTTTATCTTTCAAATGAAACAAAAATGACAAAAATCCATCAAGAACAACCGAAGAAATAACAACAAAAAGAACAAAAACATTAAATGTACATGAGAAGGCATTTAAATTTTGCGCGACATTTTTAAAAGGCCCCAGCCCCATAGTCCCCGCTTTTGGTCACTTTACCACTTTTACTTTTCACTTTTTTTCTCCTCTCGTTTCTTGTCTCTTCTTTCGAGGGCAGACTTATGAATATGGGTGTAGGGTTCTTCAAGAAGAGGAACAACAAATCCTTCTTTATAACCAACATTGTTGGATGCTGTCCTCTTTGTTTGTTAGTTTTTTTCCTTCTCGTTGTTCACCACAACAAATGACAAAAATCCATCAAGAACAACCGAAGAAATAACAACAAAAAGAACAAAAACATTAAATGTACATGAGAAGGCATTTAAATTTTGCGCGACATTTTTAAAAGGCCCCAGCCCCATAGTCCCCGCTTTTGGTCACTTTACCACTTTTACTTTTCACTTTTTTTCTCCTCTCGTTTCTTGTCTCTTCTTTCGAGGGCAGACTTATGAATATGGGTGTAGGGTTCTTCAAGAAGAGGAACAACAAATCCTTCTTTATAACCAACATTGTTGGATGCTGTCCTTTTTGTTTGTTTGTTTTTTTCCTTCTCGTTTCTTCATCTGGCACACAAGGGCCTTCACTGCATTCTTCCTCCTTGCTCGCTGGCTTTTCGTCAATCTTGCCATGATTACCGCAAGAAATTACAGTGAGGAATCAAAAATATGAAGCATGGTGAGAGCTTCAAAAGAACGTGACCTCACTTTGACGTTTGGATGGGTACTGATGCCCTGATGTGTGCTATTTCTGGATCTACGCTTGTGGGAGGAGTTGCTAAATACCTCCATAAACACAATTCCGTAGCAAAAAACAAAATAGCTATAGAAAAAATTAACGCTATTCCAATATACAGAATATTTGATACGCAATGGGGTTGCCAGAGGTTGCCAATAATTTATCTATTTTATTCTGTATAAAAAGATAGAAACGAAATACAGCTCTATAACTTTGTAGGAGTGTTGCCAACATCATAGAGATTCTTTTTAAATGTTTTCCTAAAATTCGTTCATGTACCAGATTTTTTCGAATAATTGCCCCTGACGGACCCTTAAAGGAACTGTGTCTTAATTAATTTTCTCTGCACTATTTTCAATTAACATACATACATATACCATGGCTTTTTTCCCCCTTACCAGGGGGTAGCCAGACAATTTTCTTCACATAAAAACATGGCCCATGCTGAAGGGATCATCTTCTATAAACACAAGTATTTAGATATGTAAATAGTGATGCACATCATGATAAGAACTTTCATAGTTCGAAATAGTTTGTTTATTGAAGAGTCCATGGAAAAAGAGTTGAACATCAATCCACATACCATATCCCTTAAAGGAAATGGATTACCTTTGTTTTCTTTGAGAAATGATGATGTTTTTCAAGGTCAGGTGAGTAGGGGGTGTGGGGAAGAACAGTGATTGAGTGTTTGGCCAAAAACTCATGAGTTCTGAGGGCTGAATGGGCTGGAGCATTGTTGTAATGGAAAAACCAGTTGCCACTCCTCCACATTTCTGGCCTTTTGCGATGGATGGTGTCCCTCTGACATTTCAGAACTTTACTGTAGTAAGTCTGGTTCACTGTGGAGCCTTCAGGGAGGTACTTGTGGTGAACAACACCCTTAGCATCGAAGAAAACTGTCGGCATCACCTTGACCTTGGATCAAATTTGGCAAGCTTTTTAGGGTCTGGGGGATGTTTCACTCATCCACTGGGATGATTGGACCTTCGTTTCAATGTCAAAACCATAAACCCATGATTCATCACCTGCTATGATCCTGGACAAGAACTTTTCATCTTCTGAACGATCAAGCAGTTCCTGATGGGCTTTTTGTTCATCCATCATCAGGCATGGCACAAATTTTGCAGCAACACGGTGCATCTTCAATCTTTTTGTCAAAATCTCGTAACAAATCCAACTGATATCCCATACTCTTCAGCAAGCCCCCTGACAGTCAGACATAGATTTGCCCACACCAGGGTGTTCATTTTGTCAATGTGTGGATCAACGTTTGATGTGGAAGGATGTCCAGGACGTTCGTCATCTTCAATGGACTGTTGAGCATCCTTAACTTCCTCATGCCACTTGAAACATGCCATACACTTTATAGCAACATCACCGTAAGCCGTGTTAAGCATAACAAAATTTTCAGTTGTAGATTTTCCAAGTTTAACACAAAATTTCACACCAAATTGCTGCTCCTTCACATCATTCATTCTGAAATCCACAAAACGAAAATATCACACTTCACTAAAAACCGCATAGTTAATATACAAATAAAGATATCTGCAATCGGGAAATGGCGTCATAATCAGCTGATCTGTGTGAACCTAGCAACACCAAGTGAATTCCCCTGGAACCAAGCAATTCAAACAGTCTGCATATTTTTTTTTTAGCAGACCTTGTATATAGTGGTAACCAGGAGAAGAGTAGGGGAATATCAGATAATTTTCTGGTGGAAGTAAGTTGAGAGTGGAGGATAGATGGAGAAAGAGGAAAAGGACAGAAGATAGGGAGGTGCTTAGAGTAAACTGCTTAAATGAGGAAGAAAAGGAGGAGTACAAGAAGCTGAGAGAGGAGTGGGAGGGAGTGAAGGATAGAGGAGAACTAGGAATGGAAGAGGAATAGGGATGATTCAAGGAGGGAGTCACAAGGTTTGCAAAGATGGTGTGTGGAACAAGAAAGACAGGAGGAAATATAAAGAAGGGTAGTGAGTGGTGGGATGATGAAACAAAGAAGGTTGTAGAAGAGAAGAAATGAGCATTCACAGATTGGTTGCAAAAAGGTGACAAAAAGAAACCAAATAACTACAGCTTGACTTCAATCGTAGGAAAAATTATCATCAGAGATGCTATTGAACACCATTTAGAAAGTAACTGACAAATGATAGCCAGCATGGTTTCGGATTGAAATGTTCTTGTGTGACTAAATCGAATTTTACAACAAAGTCATCTCGGCAGGGCTGTCAGGAACCAACACAAGAAGCATGCAGCAGGTCTGGAACTCATGACCATCTGCTCATGAGTTTGACATGGTATCCACTAGGCTACCACAGCCCTGCTCTATATGGGACAATAGGTCAGAATTGACAATTGAGTGTCCAGGAATTGCACCCTATAAGCACAGATCTTATTCTTTATACCACAACTATTTAAAGACAAACACACCAGAAGCCCTCTCTCCTCTAGTAGGATGGAGTGGCCAAGTCAAAGCACACATCCATTTCATGCACACTTCAAACCCATTTATCACTGCTCCCATCTCAGCACCTCATGAATGGTCATCCCTGTCCCCATCATGACACCTGGGCAAAGGACAATGTAGTAAGACACAGCTCTTCCATAGCAGGGCATGACAACTGGTGCCAAGATAAGAGGGTGGAGATAAGTGGAATATATTAGGGATGGAATAGGTGGGAGTGGTTTTTATGCCTTTGTTTTTTGGCTACCTCCCTTACAAGGGGGAAACAGCCTTTGGTATATCTATGTATATATTCTATGAAGCAAATGAGAACATCCTTTTATTCATTCTCAACCTCCTTACATTCCCATTTTTTCTGTTTTCTTTTTTACTCAATAGACACACCTCATGCTCTAAGACCTCTTTCATCCCATCCATCCACCTCATTCTTGGTCTTCCTCTCTGGCTCACTCCACCATCTTCTGCTTGCCACACACTTTTTACTAGGCTTTCCTCATTCATTTTCCGTATACCCAAACCACATAGATTCAAGGTGACCAAAACATCATTGTTCCATTAATAAAATGTATTATAGGAATATTTCAATATATTTCTCATACAAGAGTACAAATAATGAACACCAATATTCAATTGTCTTCAGAGGGGAAAACCGAAATTTCATAACCTTACCCAGTGATTTCCTTCATTAAGTGACATGCATGACAACTTGTTAAATTGTGATTACAAATTGTTAAATTATCACATAACTGAGCAATTTGTATATAGATGGATATAGACAAATTGTTCTGTATTTTTGCATTTATATGGCACAACTTACACTATACATATCTTTCCTATATAGCTTGGCTAGATAACATCACTTGTTTATCATACTTATTATTATTTCTTCCTAGGCACTAGGATTAGATTACACATTAAGGTTGGACCAAACAAAAGCTAACCATAATTTTCTGAAAGAAGTCAAATTAAATTTTAAAATAACTTCAGTCCTACCTATACAAACTAAACAGATGTGTGACAGGAAGTGCAAGAAAGAATAAATCAATAACTATTTAGCCAAAATATAATCTTCTGTCAATAAAAATCTTTAAACATTACGACTACTATATTCAAGCATGGTTACCTCCCTTACAAGGAGAAAAGCTTTTGGTATATAGACAGATATCCAATCATATCACAGATTTTCCATGGGAGTTATTTTGTATAAATAATTGTGACTATAAGAAAACTAAAATGATTTACAGTGAAATATAATTCTTGAAAACAATAATAGAAAAAAAAAGGAGGCCTACACTAGAATATTACAGCTAATAATAATTTTTCCCAGCAACATTTACCATCCTCCATATTCTCTATTCTGCCTCTATTCTAATGGCATTGGCCTACTAATCAAGTGCTATTAGTTTTGCCAAGCTAAAGCATCCATACATATCTACCTTTAAAACTGTCCATTAAAATATACATCATCACCTTCACCAATTTTAAAAATTATTGGACACTATACTGTGTTCACTATAGCTATATACATGTGAATGAAACAGTTGCACTGGCCCAATAAAAACAGTGTTTAAGTTGATAGGGCGAGCTGGATTAGTCTGTAAATGAGTGTTGTGATATACTTTTTATGATGGCAATGTGTTGTACATATTACCACCGTGCCATCATGAATGCTTAGTTGCACAGTAGAAGTGTTATAGTTGATTGTATATATAGGGTGAGCTGGATTAGTCTGTAAATGAGTGTTGTGATATACTTCTTATGATGGCGATGTGTTGTACATATTACCATGCCATCAAGAATACTTAGTTGCACTAGCCCAGTAGAAGTGTTATAGTTGATTGTATATATAGGGTGAGCTAGATTGGTCTGTAAATGAGTGTTGTGATATACTTCTTATGATGGCGATGTGTTGTAGATAGTACCATCATGCCATCACGAATGCTTAGGGCATACATATGGTTCAGCATTACGTGGTTTGGCTCTGGGAGCAAGTTCGGTTCACACTGAAATAAAGAAACCAAAGACAAGAATGAGAGATTTTCCTTTGTCTAAACAACTGTTAGATAATCATTTGCAAGTTAAGAAGGAGAGAGCTCACTACCCCTATGCCAGCAAGCTGGTGTGGGACTATTTGTATATCACCAAGTTATGGTAGTAGGAGGGGAGCAACTGTTGCTTTCAGCTCTACTTATGTTGATGGGTTATGAAGATGCTGGACCACCACTTGCAAGTACTTATCACTGGTTCCTTGAATGTATGTACACATCTAAACAGTACATTACTTCAATATTAGCATACCTGCTAATATGTCCTAATTTTTTCCCTGCATATTAATAGGAAAAGAATAAACATAAGCTAAGTTCATACAATGGAAGACACAGAGAGAAAGGTCTCCATTTTATCTGAAATAATTTGTGTCCCTCTCCTTGGGGAAAAAAAAACTGACTGGAAAGTGGAGTCTGATAGGTGGTCAAAGAGATTTAAACAGTGTAGCAGAATGGAGAGATTGTAACTGAAAGTGATCATCTTTCTTTTTTGAGGGGAGTTTAATCTCCAACTGCAAAAAAATGCTGCAAGGCATAACTGTAGACAGAGAAAAAGAGAGGGAAGGGGGAGGGGTATCATAAGATGAGAAAATTACAAAGTCCATATACTCCTAGAAGCAGAGAAACAAATTGCTGGGATGGACAATTGCATGCAAGACAAGATATAGAAATGTTGAGATAAGCCATAAAACTAAGAGGACACTAGATACATAGCCTCCATGATGAAAAATTAATTACCACACAAGATAAATGGAGTGAGGTATGTCTGGCATGAAGATGCAAGTAAAGTTGAGCATTCATGTTTTATCCTACTATCTGGATGCCATCAGTGGGCAGCTTTAGCATATTGGAGTGTGAATACCAACACAGAATAGGACTGGCCACAGGAACAAACTACACCAGATGCAATAATCACACAGATAACATCAAACACCTCATCCTACACTGCCCCACCATAGCCTTACCTAGACAAAAACACAATATTTCTTCATCTAATGAATTACAGGCAAATCTGTTGGCTGTTGCCACATATGAGGTGTAGTCTCCTGGAGGAGATACCTAGGGCAATGGACTGATTGACTATATATGTTTTTCTGCAAGAGTTGCCTCCACAGGCCTAACCTCACCTTAAAGAAAAGTACATACACTCTCCAATATGCTACAACTCTATAGAACTTGAATGTGTAACATTACAAGAGTGAGATAGGGAGAAAAAATAAATAAATAATAATAACAATAATAATAATAAAAAAAATATGGGGAACAGGGGTAGAAGACTAACTTACCGAAACAGGAATATCCTTATTCAGGATAACTTGGTGGAGATGTGGGGGAAGCATAGGAGGTCCCTTCATCTTCTCCCATTGCTGATGCTCAGGAATCTCTTGGCTATAGTCCTTGTCATCACCTGGTATAAAAAAAGGTTTTGAAATAAAAACAAAAGGCACTTAACAACAATATTGTACATACATACATATACCAAGGCTTTTTCCCCCTGACAAGGGAGGTAGCCAAAAAGGAAAAGGCATAAAATCACTCCCACCCATTCCATCCCTGAATTGAATACACTCCACACCCCTCCACCCTCCCTCTCATCTTAGCACCTCCCGGATGACGGGTCATCCCTGCACCTTGTCTACTGCCCTGGGTCAGAAGCAGTGTCGCAAGACACAGCACATCCACAGCAAGGCCGCTTCATTAAATTGGCGACCCCCCCTCTCCGTCCCCAATAAATATAATAAACTTAAAATCTTTTCATACTCTAGTAGGAAAAAAATACAAACCCAACTACACACCAGAAAAAAGTAAACAAAAACTCTCAACAAGAAAAAGAACTACTACAACAGCTAAACAATGACATCAGAAAACTAATAAACAAGAAAATGGGAAAAACACATACATACAACAGATGGGAAAACAAGTAATAAACAAGAGAATTAAAATATATATATAAAATCTCGAAGAACCCACAGTCGGAAAAAAAAGGAAATCTAGAAGAAAGTATGACTTCTATATTTCGGCTAATAGCTCTCTTCAGGAAAGTACAGGTTAGAAGAAATGACAGAGACATAAATACAATTGAGATATGAGTAGAATTGGAACAGGCAAAGCTAAAAACATGACAATCCGTTGTGCAGAGCAGAGTCAGAAGGGAGGGGATATGTGAGGTCAGAAGGTGGGGAGCAGGGTCAGGAGGGTGAAGATTTTTAACCAAATGGCTCACAGCTAGCCATGAGATTATGTCCGTGGACCAATGACATTTGGAGATGTTCAGGTTCGGACATTCTTCTATTAAGGCGGATTCAACAATTTTTCTTCTAAAGCTGCAGTTAGACTTAAACAAAATTTTGGACTTGTCCCAGTCAAGACTATGATTTTTGGTACTGACATGTTGGAACACAGGAGAATTTTCCTGGGTATATCTAATGGATTTTTTGTGTCTTACCTCATTACACGTGTCCGGGATCTCTGTGTAATGATGTAATACACCTCCCTATATTAGAGGCATTACATCAAAGAGTTGTCCCTCAATCTTAACATTCAAGCCAGCGACCTGTGAGTCTTACCTAGCATAAGGCATACGGCAGCGGACAATCCAGATGCCAGCGATCTGTGGGTCTTAGCTGGCATGAGGTGCACGGCCGAGGATCAATCAAAAGATGCAATTACTGGTTTCAGCTAAGCAGGAGTGTGGATGAATACCGGAGAAGCCAGTGATCTGTGGGTCTTAGTTGGCATAAGGTGCATGGCCGTGGACCAATCAGAAGACACGAACACCGGTCTCGGCCAATCAGGAGAGGACGAACACCAGGGTCCCCATTGAACCAGTATATTAACCAGGACAACTCTGCACAGAACCATTCTCCTACCACCACAGAGTAAGGACCACACCAACAAGAAGAACACCATCACCACTGACGATGGCTCAAGGGAGCCGAAATCCAGATTTGGCAATGATGACCAACTATGGTAGAGTCATCTCTACACATCCAAAAAGAGATTAAGACCCTGAACAATCCATCACATTCAATGAAATATGCATTAGAGAACCTCCTGCCCATATATATATATATATATATATATATATATATATATATATATATATATATATATATATATATATATATCAATCCATCCCACCCATGATGTAAATGGAGCAACCAAAGGAAAAACACGAACAACAAAACAGCAATACAATATTATGAACTAACATTTCTCCAAAACAAGTTTCACACCAACAGGTCATCACCACAAAACAACAACACAGAATAGGTCTACCCGCAAACTCCAGATGTCATGCTGCCATCACCAAACTGGAGAGACAAAATAGATCTAACAATGGTCACCACTTAGCCACTTCAAATAAAATTAATCTTTTTCTTGAGTGATTTATGGACCAAGACTGGTTTCAAAAGGGTCATGGGTCTTCTGAAAAAAAGATCTGAGGCATCTAGCACAATATATATATTGCCCTGAGAAATTTATCAATCTATAAAATTCTCGCATGGGAGAAAAAGACCTAAAGTATATTATGTTCTCACCAATTTGCTTTTGTGAAGTCTGATTTCGACTACTTGAGTACATCTCCTTCTTATCCTCTGGATCTTTTAGCAAATCATTTTCAAATTCTTCAAAATCCTTTGCTTCTACAGTGACTACATTATTTCTTGTTCCTAGGCCACTCTCTGTGGTTCCTTCATTCTCATTGAATTTCCATTCCCCATCTACTAAAAACTTGTACTCGTGCTTTCCTTGTGGTAGATCTACAATGGCTACAAAGTTGTCTTCACTGAAAAGAAACAAAAAATATTCAAACATAATTCTAACAATTCATTCAGAACATTTAACATGTGATAATACACATGTTATGCTTCTTTTTTCAATAAGGAGTTTGAAAAGTAAAAACTGAAAAACGAGAAAAAAGCTAAATGAATTTGTCATCAATAAGCAGCATATTTGAGTAAGCTCATACAGGGTATTGCAAAATTATTTGAAACATTTGTAGGTCCAATAAAGGCCAAATAGAGTAAAGAAGTTTCTTTTTTCTAAATGTAAATGTATTGACATTTTGTTTCATCAAAAGTGCCTTTTTTATATTATATAATTTTTAGTTATCTACATGAAATGGATGGGTAAGCATTATGCATTCATTGTTAAAATGTTTATCAAGAACATCGAATCCGTAACTGCAATACAAAGAGCATTCTGGGTGCACTTCAGGCTCGATAGACAATCCCATACCTACTTGAAACACAATTTTGTTATGGGTTACCAACTTCAGAGCTTGTGGCTCAGCATTGAAACAAAAATTGATTGGATGATCTCAGACCACCAGAACTCTAGAAAATGTGGCAGTGGTATGACAGTAATGGCACCCACTTGACAGATTTAATTGTTAAAACCAAATGAAACAAAATAGCATTATACATATATTTAGGAAAAAAAATAAAAAAATAAAATCTTTACTCTATTTGGTTTTTATTACACATACAAATGTATCTGATAATTTTGCCACATCTTGTATATGTATAAACTGCATATTATTGTGTTCTCCACTATAATTACTTATCACAAAAAGGACTTACTTGAACAAAGGAAAATAAGCTAATCTCTCCCTTACCTCTTGACCATGGGAACACTTTGCCACTGATTAAATGTTCCTGCAATACATACTTCTTTACCACCTCCAATCCATTTTAGAACAACTGGCAACACTTTCTTATTTCCCTGCTGCAGAAGAGGATGTGGCTTCAACTGAGGAACATTTTCATCTCCCTCTTTTCCATCTGTTGGTGACTGCATTGAAATAAATGAGGAGCAAAATAATTTTATGACCATAACATTTTTGAATATTATGTAGCTGAGGCCAGATTATATAGCAGCTTTCTATAATGAATTCAGCCTTATCCATGGTCTATAACTAATTCATAATTTCCTTTTCCTGAGAAATAGTCAAAATACCAGAGGAGGAGGAGAATGAAGTAACAGAAACATACTGTAAATTCACATTACCTTAGGACCTTTACAAAACACTGGTTCATGTTCCTCTTCTGAAGTCTGCATAATCAGCTGCTTATGTTTGTGTTTGTCAAAAGTAAAAGCTTGTCCATCAAGCCTGCCTGGGGAACATGCTGGATAAGCATCCCCTGACTTGTGACGGTCCCGCCTTTCTCCTGAAGACTGGTGGTTCCCCATTTTCTGCTTGCACTAGCTATAACAATAACAGCATCACTAAACAACAGACCGATTTTTAATCTTGTCATTACTGTTTTTGTTTTACATTTCTGTGCTATTTGAAAACCAAAATGTGACAAATAGTGGGAACTTCTTAAGATACAAATCATGACAGTCTATGTATGGAGGAAAAGACCCTTTGGTATGTATGGTATATACACTTGAAAGTCTATCAGGCCATTGTTAAAGTTCACCTCTTGGTGAGTTCTTCACATGCAAAAATTAGCCCACAAGGGGTATATGTTCAAAATTATACAGACCTATTTTCATTTTTCCCCCAAACTTTAGACAAAATAAGGGGAGTTTTCTCAATAGAATGTTAATAATTGTATGGGTGGGGGGGGAGGGAGAAATTGTATTTGCTGACAGGACCTTGTCTTGCAGATTTTGGTGTTAACACCATGGCCAATCTGAGGGCACACCACTCCCACATCTTTACTCAGGCCTCTTGTATTACAACTGGTCTGCAATTGAGTTTGTAGCCAGTCCTCATAAGGTTGGGCCATGTAGGGTTGGAGCCTCATCTAGGATGTATTTGTCTTGTCTTGTAGGTAGGTTCTGGTGTCAATACCATGGTCTGTCTGGGAACACACCACTCCCACATCTCTACCCAGGCCTCATGTAATAAAGCTGGTCTGCATTCAAATTCATTGCTGCTCCTTGTGAGGTTGGGCCATGTTGAATTGAAGGCTCATCTGGGATGTTGGCCAGGAATTTGTCTAGTCTCCTCTTGAAAGCCTCTGTGCTGACTCCCATTAGGACCCTTATCTCTCTTGGAAGACAGTTGAAGAGTCTGGGGCCAGCCCTGGTAAAGCTTTGTGCCTGGATTGTCTTCAGTTGCTGGGAGAAACTGCTTATGGGCCTTTTTCCATAGGTATTACCAAAACTGGGATAGCGTTTCCCTCTGATACCACCTTCTTTTTGTGATGGGTTTGGTGCTGTGCCCTCCAGAACTTTCCAGATGTAAATCACTATATAATGTTCTTTATGTCTCTGCAGTGAATAGAGCTTGAGGGTTTTCAGCCTTTCCCAGTAATTGAGAGTCCCCAACTAACTTCCTTGTGAATACCCTCTGGACCTGTTCAAGTTCTTGTATTTCCTTGACTTTGTGTGGAGACCATAGCTGTCATACATACTCCAGCTTTGACACTACAAGGGTTTTCCACAGAGATAGCAAGTGCACAGGCTTCCTGGTCTTAAAGGTCCAGAGGATCCACTCACTCATTTTATGTGCAGCACAAGTGGTATGGAATACGTATGCTTTGAAGCCACAGTCACCATTCATCCACACCCACAGGTCTCTCAGTATTTCCTTTGTTCTTATTTCTTCCGTACCCACTGTGTAGTACTCTTTTAGATTTTCATTTGGCCCATATCTTATCAATTCAAATTTCATGCTGTTGAACACCATGTTGTTTTCACTTGTATAATGCCTCTAGACCTTTTTGTAATCTTTCAGAATTCTCTCTAGTTGTGATTTCTTGAGATCCTGGTATCATCCACAAATGAGGGCACTTTGGATAATCTAACCCCTTGATCTATGTCACTTCTCATGACCAAGAAGAGCAGTAGGCCAAACAGCCATGTGGCACTCCACTGATTACTATTGAGCTTTTTGACTGGGCTCCATCCAATATTACTTTTTGGTTTCTATCACTTAGGAATTTATGGAGCCATAGTCCCAGTTTTCCAGTCATGACTATATTTTTCACTTTGTGTAGTAGCACCCCATGGTCTACCTTATCAAATGCTTTGGAGAAGTCTAGGTAGACCACATCAACATTTATTCCTGTGCTCACACTGTTTATAATGTTGTTGTGGTGGTTTAGGAGTTGGGAAAGGCAAGACCGTTCTTTCCAAAACCCATGTCATCATGTATTGAACTGCCCTGTCCTGTCTATAAAGTTCACTACCTAACTACTCTCTCAAACACCTTTGTGAGGTGTGAGGTGGGACAAATGGGTCTGTGGTTAGCTGGAAGGGCTTGTGTTTCACCTTTAAAGATGATGATTATTAATCCTTCTTTCAGTTTTGTTGGTATGACCCCCTTATTCAGTGATTTTCTCCAAAGTAGGTAGATTGGGGTAGCTAATGCTTTGCCTTTGAAGAAGTCTAGGTAGACCACACCAACTTTATTCCTGTGCTCACACTGTTTATAATGTTGTTGTGGTGGTTTAGGAGTTGGGAAAGGCAAGACCATTCTTTCCAAAACCCATGTCATCCCATATTGAACTGCCCTGTCCTCTCTATAAAGTTCACTACCTAACTACTCTCTCAAACACCTTTGTGAGGTGTGAGATGGGACAAATGGGTCTGTGGTTTGCTGGAAGGGCTCCTGTTTCACCTTTAAAGATGACTATTAATCCTTCTTTCAGTTTTGTTGGTATGACCCCCTTGTTCAGTGATATTCTCCAAAGTAGGTAGATTGGGGTAGCTAATGTATATTTACACGTCTTTAAAACATTGCTGGTATGCTATCTAGCCCCCCTGATCGGTTGAGTTTTATTTCATTTATGGCTTCCACTATATCACACCCTGAAACTAATATCACTGGTAGTATTCACATTTCTTTGAAGATTTCTCTGGGGTTCACGATTGATTTTTCTGATAAATACTCACAGTACACACCTCTATTGTATTTCTAACATGTTTACAATTTTTCCTGAGTCCTCAACTAGTTCTCTATTTTGATCCTCCAATGGTCCAATTTTTACACAAGATCTAATTTTCTTTTGAGTGTATGCATATAAGTATTTTGTATTGCACTTTATGGTCATTAATCCTCCTTGAATCCTGTGCCATATGAACAAATATTCCCCAAAATAATGAGAAAATTTTGAAGAGAATTTATGACACATTTAATACAGTAATTTCATTAATTAGGGGACCTCAATGGAAATAAGCACTTTCTTGGGCTTTTTGGAGTTATCCCTAGTATATTAGGTCAATTTTTACAAGTACACACTTATGCAATATAGTATTAGAAAATTAAATATTAGTGTACATAAAAAAAAAAAAAAAAAGTTGCTAAAAGCGATACACTAATGAGTGGAGCTGCAGTGACTGCTTGAGATGCCATCTTTGTTTTGAAAGATGCAGAGGTCAAAGAAATTAACATATGATAAATTCATCTAACCTAACATGCATTTAGTAATGTGGTACCTAACATTTTAGAGGTCATCAGGGTTGCCGTCATCGTCAGGATGTTGATGGCCAGTTTTGGCATCCAATCAGACAGTGGGGTGCATAGTAGTTTCATAGCTTCAAGAAAAGCATGAAGCTCAGCTCCATAGAACGGTTTTAAAAATATGTAGCTTGGTGATATCACATGGAGTGGGAGAACATCCAGTACACAACACCAATACCATTGTCAAACTGACATTGATGGGAGTGGACAATTGGCAACAAAGTGTCTCTAACCTATCATCACAGCTCTGTTCAGTAGTGCATTTGCTTTAAGCAAGGTTTTTTGCTATTGATTTCTGGCAAGAAAAATGTATATGTTAATGTATCAGAATTTACAAAATAAATATTTTTCTATTGCTATATCATCTAGGTATGCACTTCTAAATATATACTGAAATAAGCCCCTTATTGTGCTTTTTTGAGTTATCCCTAGTATATTATCATATTTTTACTTGAGACTAAATCTATATACTTTACATTTGCATTGGATTTTGGATTGATTTGCTGCCTACATACATATTACAAATGCGAACTTTTGTAACAAAAGGATAGCCAACCAAATAATTTAACCTGGTAATTCAGACACTATTACAATACAGACACATTATGTCAGTCACTAGGTTAAAACAAGATATTAGACTTGAACCACTTGAAACAAGAAGACAAATACATGGACAACAAATGATGTACAAGATCACAAACAATTTAGTTGACATAAACAAAGAAACTTACACCCAACAAATACACAAAAAACTAGGTCTAGAGATAGTCAAAACCTAGTATAATACCACACATACCAAACAAATGGTAAATCTTCAGTTGTGCACAATGTGATATAGCAATAGAAAATTAATCATTAATTTTGTAAATTATAATATATCAACATAATATGCAATTTTGTTGGCGGAAATGAAAAACAAAAAAGTTGCTAAAACAGATTTAGTAACTAATGAAATCGCGCCGGACGAATGGTATGCCACATTTTTTTTATAGATCCCTAGATCGAAGAAATGAAAGGATGATAAATTTGTCTATTCTAACCTAACCTAACGTGTATTTAGTAAATTGGTACCTGTAATTTAAGGTAATCCGGATCGTCGTCTTTGTCATGGATGTTGGTGGCCTGTTCAATCACTCTTTCTGATTGCAGGGTATATAGGTTTCTCATAGCTTGAAGGAATGCATGGATTTCAGCTCCATAACATTACTTCAAGAATATATACCTTGCGAGGTACTGGTGGAAGTACTGAGGGCATACACCAGGCCTCAACTGGACCAGGCAGATAACACACTTGACAAATGACAAGATGGCGTCCTGATCCTATGCTAATGACTTCCTTCGTTACTATATTTGCTTGTAGCAAAGTACCTTTTATTTTTATTTCTGCCAAGAAAATTGCAATTACGTTTATGTACTATAATTTACAAGATAAAATTTAATTTTCTAATGCTATATAATATATTGCATAGTTGTGCACAACTGAACAAATACCAAACAAACACCAACACATTTATGTAATTATTTTCTCCCGCAGCATCCAAGAGTGAAATAATCTTCCATTCCATGTAGTTAAGAGTCCCACTCTTCTTACTTTTAGAAATGGGATCACACATCAATACAGTACCTCCCTCTCCTCAATCCAAATCCCAGTCCTGACCCTAATTCTGATCCCATCCTTAACCCTTATTATCTTAACCTCATTCCCAGTCCAAATCCTGTCCCCCGCTCAGCGCCCACAAATTATGATTATCCCTCTGCGGATTCCCGCAAAGAAAGAAAATAAGACTGAAAGATCACTCCCTAATTATGATGTACAAGTAACAAGTCAACTGGCTGGAAAACTAGTTATACTTCCTAGTTTTTTCTTCTTTGTTCAACAGACTTTAGAGTAGCTTATCAGTTTCCATATTGACTACCTACTATGAATCACAGCCTTTAAAAAGACTAAATATTACCTTACTTCGAGCCAATGTTGATTACTAGCTTCCACACAAACTTCCAAATTCTCAATGACGACTTTGGTTCACCCAACCTTTGTTTTGGTTTACAACGCCATCTGACTGAGCCTATCGTTTTCGATGTATTGTTCAAGTTTTTTCTGGTGTTGCTAAATACTAAACATGAAAAATTGCAATATTTTTGTATTGATAATTATATGTTCTCTGATCTAATAAATGATAAAATGCGTAAGTTTTATAAATTTCTCTTCCGCTTCATGAGTGAGGAAATCGAACAGGTAAACAGCTGATATTTGGCAACATACACGAATCCTGTTAACCCTGAAGCTAACGAACAGCCGTCTTACCTTGAATAGAATTTGCAAGGAACGGGAAGAGGAGGAGCACTCAAGAGTTCAAGGGTAGCTCTCCATGTAAATTTTATTTTTATATTATTTGGGGTTGGGTATAAAATGCGAATGAAAGGAAACTGCGAATTCAATGCATATTGAGGCGTTGATATCTAATCTGATTATCATTATGCTGATAGAGTAAATAATGTAAAGATGTGTTGATATTATTTCCATACAAGTAGCACAGGTAACATGAAGCATGCAATTTGTTTGGTTTTCAACATGTATGCTGAATGTAAGTCACACAACCAGGAGATACCTGAAACAAACCCTACCAACCAGTCAAGAAATAAATGATGTCCACATAACTGCTGCAGAGGTTAGGAAGAAATTAGAGGCCCTAGATGCAAATAAGGCACCTGGACCTGATGGCATTTCCCCCACCGTATTGAAAGAGTGTGCAGAGGTATTGTCAGAACCACTAGCCGAGATTTTCCATTCATCCCTGACAACAAGCGACGTACCCGAAGACTGGAGAAGAGCCAACATCACGCCTATCCACAAAAAAGGGAATAGGAGCACAGCACTTAACTATCGACCAGTGTCACTCACAAGCGTAGTCTCAAAGGTGGTGGAAGGCTTTGTTAGGGAGGCACTTATGGCCCATGTGAATAGAAACCGGATCCTATGCAACGCACAACATGGCTTCAGGTCTGGACAGAACTGCCTCACCAACATGTTGACATACCTGGATGACGTAATCAACGCAGTGGACAACCAGTACTGGATAGATTCTATTTACCTTGACTGTGAGAAAGCATTTGACAGAGTTCCTCATCAGAGACTGTTAGCTAAACTGGAGGCAATTGGGGTAACAGGTAACACCAAGAATTGGATTGCCAGCTTCCTGAGGGACAGATCACACCGGGTGGGCATAAGGGGTACTTTCTCGGAGTCGCTACCAATGAAGAGCGGAGTGCCACAAGGATCGGTGGTGGGACCAATTCTGTTCATCGTCTATGTTAATGACCTTGTTAATAATTTGGAATCATCGGCAAGTCTGTTTGCAGACGATGCAAAAATATATAGGAACATCAAGACCCGGGAAGATGTCGAGGCATTACAGAGAGACTTAGACAGAGTAGCTGAATGGAGCAGAAAGTGGTTACTCACCTTTAATGTAGACAAATGCAAGACAATGCACTTCGGCCATGGGAACCCCAGAACAAACTACAAGCTTGGAGAAAGGAACCTGGATAAGTCAACGGAAGAAAAAGACCTAGGAGTTTTTGTCTCTACAGACCTGAAGTCCTCCACACATGTAGCCATGATTGCAGCCAAGGCAAATAGCAGACTGGGCATTATCAAGAGGAATTTTACCTACATGGATCAGGAGATCCTGCTCCCTCTCTACAAGGCGCTGGTTCGACCGATATTAGATTATGCATCCCAGTGTTGGTCGCCATACCTAGTGAAGGATATCAAACTACTGGAGCGAGTGCAACGCAGGGCTACCAAGCTAGTGCCGGAATGTTCAGAGCTGCCCTATGAAGAGAGGTGCAAATTCCTTGGCTTACAGATGCTGGAGGACAGAAGAAAACGCGGAGACACGATTGAAGTCTATAAGCTTCTTCACGGATATGAGGACATTCCCTACACCAAATTTTTCAGCCTCAGCACAACTGGACTCAGGGGCCACAGTTACAAATTAGTTGTTCCGGACCACTGGAGAACTTCGCTCAAGGGAAACTGGTTCACAATCCGTACATTGCGTGAGTGGAATCATTTGCCAGATCATGTAGTGACTGCACCGTCAGTATCAACTTTTAAAACTAGGTACGACAGGCACAAAGGGTATGAGCAATCAAATACCAGCGCAATATTTTAAGAGGTGGGGATCCAACAAGAAATATTCTTATTTCCCCACTAACCAATACTAGACAAGATGAATACTAGACAAGATGTATTGTTGCTTCAATCCTTTATGTATCATGCAACATGCTGATTTTTATGTTGAATGCCACAAAACCTTTTCTAACAAGACCCAAGTCAACAAAAAACAGAGCCAACGTTAGTCTCAGAAGGCAAATGCTGCTGCTGTATATTTTGTGTAGTTTATGGCCATGAAAAAAGTAAACACTAGTGGGAAAGAATTGTTTGAAAAGTTACTAGCTGATTGCCAGTTAGTAGTTAAGAATTTCTCTCACTTGATTACCTTTTTGACAAAATTTGTCAAAGTATTAGGAAGAGTGACATGAATTACTGGGAGGTCAAACCAGCAAAAATAAAACTTAATGATATTGTACTTGATAGCCACTAGGAACATTACAAATCTATTGTGTACCTCCTCAGAATTTGTGTCGACAATATCTAGGTATAAATTTATTTATGATATTACTGCATGATGTTTCATATAGCCTACTCTAGTTGACTCAATTGTATAGAAAACTGTCATTCTATCCATCAGATATTTTTCAGTTTTGACTTCTAATTTTAATTATCTAAATTGAAAAGAATAGATAATAAGTAAATAAAAATAGTATATGAATAATGCTATCATGTCAGCCTTTTCTTTTTTGCATTGATAATGATAGATCTATAGTTTCTATATATTTTTTTCATTCTTTATCATCGTATTACTTCACATTTTCAGGTGAATTTCAAGTCATTTTGGGTTATTTCATAATATACAATGTGTACATTTTTTATATAATTTCACAACTAAATGTGAATGGTTTATTTACAACTTCATGAATTATATAATTTGCAAGCTATGATGATGAAGCATATGAAGAAAATAGAGAAAGAAGTACAGGACAACTTTTCCAAGCCATTAACCCAAAAATTCTATCTGGGTTAATTAAAAAAAAAAAAAAAAAAAAAAAACATTAATTGATTGTACAGGGAAATAGAAATGTAAAATGTAGACTTTGAATATAAGGTGTTGACTCACACATGAATTCAGACTTATAAACTTCAAGTTGGACTCGAACTGTGGATTCAGACATGGTGTGACTTGGTTTTGGCCTTAGATGTGGAATCAGATTTGGTCTTTGACTCAGCAGTTGTGGAGTTAACATCATATTCATTTTATTAAGATAGAAACTGAATAAAGCTGTTGTTATTTGTTTCTGATAATTTATTGTTCAAAATAATTTCTTTTGTAGGTGTCAGTACATTCTTACTGAGAGGAACTAATGATGGACAACTGCTGGTGGTGGTCCTACAAGGTAGACATAAAAAATAATAATAATAATAATGATAATAATAATTTTCCTTCTGCCCATTTTCAGAACTCATCAGCTCCTTTACCTCCATCTGAAGGTGCAGCTCTGAGGGATTGGCACTTGTTCTCTGGACCAAACACAAGATCTCTCTCTGTCAACTTCAACTTTTTCCTCCTCCTTTTCACATAAGGAGAGCTGACAACTAGTGACTGTTTCCTAATTTCTACTACTTTCAGCCAGAGATGGAAATAGTCCCACATTGATATAACAGAGACAAAAGCCAGAAGTTGTGAACATTGTAAAGATCATCAACCCCACAGTACCCATATAAAGATAAGCTACCCCAAAAATAAGCTTTTAAATATAAATCACCCCAATAGTGATGATCATTTGATTGAGGGTAGATTAGGTTAAGCTTGTTAAGATCAGCCACCCAAAATGTTAGCCTGTAAAGATAAACAATTCTTAGGTACTCTGTATTTGTGGGTCTTTACAACATGCTTAAAAGTGGCAGTCTGCCGACAAGATTGACTAGATAAACACCATATGAGGACGGAGCCTTTATTTGTACGACGTTTCGCTTATTACAGCTTTTTCAAGTACAAGTTGAGATACAAATTTATGCTTGAGATTAAAATTTCCAGAGTTTCTTTTAGATAATTGCAAACAGCATGCCGCTAAGATTCGGGAAAGCCGTAGGCAGCAGGACAGCACAACTAGACGTCTCGTGTTGCCAACCGGCGATGTTGCCACCAACCTGACACGTCTTTTAAGAACCACCAACTTGGAAATAGTGTGCCAGACAAGCAGAACAATAAAAGATATCACGAAGACGGAAACACACAACAACCAGACACCGGGCACCAAAGCCGGTGTTTATCGTATTCCGTGTTCAGGATGTGATAAAGTTTACATCGGAGAAACGTCACGCGACCTGAATACACGAATACGTGAACACCGTTACGACGTCAGGCATGATGTCACCACCAATGCATGTGTGACACATAGAAACAAGGAAAACCATCTTATGGACTGGAAGAATGCAGAGCTGCTGATGCGGGAACCAGACAAAATCCGCAGGAAGTGTTTAGAAGCAGCAATCATTCAAGGAACGAACACTATTGAACAAAACAGGGGCATGTTTAACATATCTCTTCACATTATTCCCCTAATACCCATGGCCAGCAAAATATTAAATATTTAAACCACCCTTTGTGGACATTTCGCCCACGGACGTTTGGGCCAGCATTCTCATCCTTTCCCAGTGTCCAATCCCCCCCCCTCCTCCTCCTCCTCCTCCTCCTCCTCCTCCTCCTCCTCCTCCTCCTCCCCCCCCCTTTTTCTCTCCCCGTTCCCTCCTTTCCCCTTATTTAATCTCAAGCATTTGTATCTCAACTTGTACTTGAAAAAGCTGTAATAAGCGAAACGTCGTACAAATAAAGGCTCCGTCCTCATATGGTGTTTATCTAGTCAATCTTTACAACATCTGCAGGTTCTTCCCAAAGAGATTTATAGGAGGGTTCATGGACTGCTACTGGCTACTGTGGGTATGCAGGTTACCAGTTAGTAAAATTTGAATTAACAATTATTATTGATAATTGGGAATGGATGCTAAGAGGAGACTATATTTACCTATTTACCTAGTTGTATTTACCTAGTTGTATTTTGCGGGAAGGGGAGCTATGCTCGTGATGTCCCGCCTTTGTATCTTGCAGTGTCTAGTTTGTTTTTAAACTCATGAATGGTTTTTGCGCATACTATTCCATTGTCCAGTTTGTTCCAAGTGTCCAAAACTCTATGAGGAAAACTGTTTTTCTTCAGTTCTCTTCTATAGCTATGTTTTTTTATTTTCTTTCCATGTCCTCTTGTGTTTCTTTTGTCCCAGTTAAGTTCTCACTATCGAGTACCTCTGTGCCTTTCATGATTCTGTAGATGGTCAATAGGTCACCTCTCTCTCTTCTTTGCTCCAGTGTCGGTAACTCCAGTTTAGCCAATCTCTCTTCGTATGATAGGTTTGCAAGTGCAGGTGCCATTTTTGTAGCTGCTCTTTGGATTCTTTCTATTTTCTTTATATTCTTTTTGGTACTGGGGGACCACAATGTCGCTGCATACTCTAATCTAGGCCTTATCAATGTAACCAATATTTTTTTCATCATGTCTTCGTCCAAGTATGTAAACGCCACTTTTATTGATCTTAGCAAGTTGTAAGTCTCCCCGACAATTTTGTTAATCTGTATATCATAGGACAAGTCGTTCGTGATAATTACTCCCAAATCTTTTTCGGATCCTACTTTCTTTACTTCTTTGGTTCCAATTGTATATTTTCCTGATGTTCTGTTTTTGCTTTTTCCAAACTCCCTTATGCTACACTTCTTAGTATTAAAGTCCACTTCCATTTCTGACTCCAGTTCCATACCCTATTTAGGTCTGCTTGCAGTGCTTCACAGTCCTCATCAGTTTCTATTTTCCTTAGCAGTTTGGCGTCATCGGCAAAGAAGCTCATGTAGCAGTTCACGTCTCATCCATGTCATTCATATAGATAGCAAACATTATTGGTGCCAGCACAGATCCTTGCGGTACTCCACTGATCACCTCTTTCCAGTCTGAATATTTTTCTCTGAGCACTACTCTCATCTTTCTACCAGTCAGAAAGTCCTCTATCCATTTTAGTAGGTTTTCCTGTATTCCTCCTATGTGTTCCAGTTTTTTTAGTAGTTTTCTGTGTGGTACTTTGTCAAAGGCTTTTTTGCAAGTCTAGGAAGGCTCAATCAGCCCATCCATTTCTTTCTTGCACTATGTCTATTAGTCTTGAGTAAAAGCATATTAAGTTTGTGGAGCATGATCTTCCTTGTCTGAATCCGAATTGTCTTGGGTTTAAATATGTCATTGTCTTCCAGATGTTTTACCATCTATTCTTGATTATTTTCTCACAAATTTTGACTATGGTGCTTGTTAGTGATACTGGCCTATAGTTGGTGGGTTCTTCTTTGTTTCCTCCTTTGTGTATTGGTACAATGTTAGCGTTTTTTCCAGTCCTCGGGTATCTTTCCTTCTTTGAGTGAGCTGTTTATTAAGATGTGTATTTTGTCTGTTAGTTCTTCTTTGCACTCCTTTAGAATCCAATTTGCAATACCGTCCGGGCCATGTGATTTTCTGACATCCAGCCTTGATAAATGTTCTGATATTTCCTTTAGTGATGCTGTAAACTCATTCATGAGGGGAGATTTTCTTGTTTTTGTCTATGTCACAATTTGGTATTTTCTCTCTGGTGAAAACAGATTTAAAGTGATTGTTCATGACTTCGGCCATCTCTAAATCTTCTGTGTATTCTATGTTTCCTTGGGCATAGTTTCACCAATTCCTGTTTGTTTTTAAGTTTACCATTCACATACCGATAGAATAGTTTGGGTTGCTCTTTGCATTTGTCTATAATATCCTTCTCATGGTTCCTTTTCTCCTCTCTTCTCACATTAACATACTCATTTCTATAGTTAACATAAATTTGCCATTTGCTTTGTTTTTTGTCTTTTCTCCACGTTTTCCAAGCTTTGTCCCTTCTGTCTTTTGCCTCACTGCATCTTTTGTTGAACCAACATTTAATGTACTCTCTGTCTCGCTTTTGTCTTGGTTCATGCCTGTTTACGGGTTCATTGTAGTTTTTCCATCAATATATTCCATTTCTCTATTCCACTGCTGTTTCTTTCCCTGTAAAATATTTCCCAGTTTGCATTCCGGAAGAATGTCTTTAGTTTTGTAAAGTCTGTTTTGTTGTACCTCAGTCTTCCTTTCCTATGCTTTTCGTTCCTCTCTATGTCTATTTCTTCCTTTAGTATAGTTTCAATGAGTACATGGTCACTCTTTCCAATTGGTGTCTCATACTGGACTTTATGCACTATTTCAGGCTCTGTTGTAAATATTAGATCTAGTTTCGATGGCTCTTCATTATTTCTGTACCTTGTGTTTTCACGGACCCATTGGGTCATTGTGTACTCCATGAATGAGTGATTGTGCCAACAGCACTGTATGGGGCAGAAACATGGAACATAATAGAGGAAGAGAGAAGGAGTTTGAATGTGTTTGAGATGAGGTGTCTGAGAAGTATGATGGGGGTTACTAGGCTGGATATAGTGAGAAATGAGGAGGTGAGGAGGAGAACGGGTGAAAGGGGGTTGGGAGATAGGGTTGATGAAAGAGTATTAGGATGGTTTGGACACATGGAAAGAATGAGTGAAGAAAGACTAGTAAAAGAGGTATGGAAGGCAGATGTGGAGGGAGTGAACATGAGGGGACGTCCTTGGATGAGGTGGATGGATGGGGTGAAAGGGGCTTTGGGGAAGAGGGGAATGTCTGTTGAGGAAGGATGGGAGAGGACAGAAGACAGGGGTGAATGGAGAATGGTTGTATATGGATGATGTTGTGATGCATGAGGTGGAATGGGCAGGGGGATGGGGGGTGAGGTTAGTATGTGTGAGCAAAATTTGACGCAGCCCGAAGGGATTTCTCCCCGTCTTCTCCTTTATGCATGGGGGGGGTCGCCAATTTAATGAAGCGGCCTTGCTGTGGATGTGCTGTGTCTTGCGACACTGCTTCTGACCCAGGGCAGTGGACAAGGTGCAGGGATGACCCGTCATCTAGGAGGTGCTAAGATAAGAGGGAGGGTGGAGGGGTGTGGAGTGTATTCAGGGATGGAATGGGTGGGAATGATTTTATGCCTTTTCCTTTTTGGCTACCTCCCTAGTAAGGGGGAAAAAGCCTTGGTATATGTATGTATGTATTATTATTGTTACTGTTATATATTTTCCTGCAGTTTATTTTATATAATTACAAATTTCTTTGATTTTCTTTTTCAGAACTACAATTTATGCTGAAATCCCCATGATGTACAGTGCTGGTAAAAACGTTAGATTATTGTCAAGACTATTAGAGTGGAACAGAGTTGCACTGTGTGAAAGAAGAACTGACTTTACAAAATATTTATTGCCTTTACATATTCACGTGCCATTCTTGTTTGAAAATGGATTGTACAAGTTAAAATCAGATTTCCCTGTTTTTAATGGTATCCATGAGAATTTTTTTATGTTAGGCTGTGATGTACAAAATGAGAGGTTTCATACCAGTGCTCAAATTGGGAAACAAATAATTGACAGAACTAAGGTCCCAGAACTAAATGAGAATGATCTGAAAGAAGACTTTGTGCGTGGTGGAGGCCCAGGAGGACAGAGTGTAAACAAAACAGCTAGTGCTGTTGTTTTAACTCACATACCAACAGGTATGTTGATGCTAGAATTGGTCACTATTATTTATTTTAACTTTTTTCCTTCAAAACTTAACTGTAGAAATAAACCATATTTTAGCAAAAGAAAACATTAACCCTTTAATATATATTTATTTTCCAGGTATTGTAATTAAAAACCAAGAAACAAGAAGTCTAGAGAGAAACAGAAAATTGGCTAGAGAAATACTTATAAATAAATTAGATAATCTGATTAATAGAGATCAGAGTATTGAAGCACAATTGAAAAGGATTAATGAAAGAAAAAAGATGAAAGCTAAACAGAAAGCAAAGAAGAAACAGGATTTGAAGAAGAGGTGGAAAGAATCAGAGAGTGATCCATGATTTGCATCCACAAGATGTCAATGGTTGCAAATTTAGTAAATATAGTGACATATAAACCCAAGTAATAATGTTGGTAATTGTTGCTTTGAGTTTCGTTGACTGGAAATCTGTTGTCCCACAGTGATTTGGATGGCCCTCAGGCCCTCCCGTAGATCTTGCAAGGAAAATTGGACTGATGTACATGTTGCAATAGCATGGGTCGTCTGTATCACTGTCTGGTAGGAAGAGGCTGTGAGTATCTGTCAGTTATCAAGTTTCCACTTGAAAAATTGAAAAAAAGTCAAAGTTAATAAGGAAACTTTGGGCCCAGTTCAGGGACGGTATGCCAGCCCCTCGGGGTTTTATGACCAATGGAGATGAGGATGATGATAAGGTGTGAGGGGAGATTTGTCTTACATGACATCTATTATGCAACACTACCACATGTATGCCCATTATTTTATTGACACCTGAGGTGGGCTCTTTCTATGCATTGTGAGGTTAGCATATTTCTTTATAGTGTGTTCGTCATGGAAAATACATGAACTGCAATAACAAGTGGAATTTTATTTCCTTCTAAATATGTATAATAAAACATTGCAAGTATCAGCGATGTAATTGAAATAAACCCGGCCGTCGCGAGCCTTGATCACGTGTCCACCTGAGCAAGAGTCCCGATCGCTACTATCTTGATACACTGTATAAAATATTTGAATATCATATGTAAAGCACAGTTGGTTATAATCTATGGAGATCTTACATCTTATGCCATTTATTTCGGGTGATGTACAGTAAACTTTCACTTATCCGAACTCCAAGGGGATTAGAAATGTCCGATTAACCGAAATGTTCGGTTAATCCAACTTTGTATGTTTCATTCCCGTAGAATTTTATCGGTAATGTCGGCTGCAATATTCGTACCTGTAAACTTAACATACACATGGAAATGCTTATAATAGTTCATAAACATATTCTATAGAGTATAAAAAGAAAATGTTTAAGGAGAGCTTGTGATACTGTATCGTCACCGAGAGGACTCGCGCAGCGGCGGCGCCAGGAATTTTTAGTTGGGGCTGAGCAAATTTTTGGGGGGGCTGAGCAAATTTTTTGAGGGGCTAATAGTAATATGATAATACACATATATTATCCTTATTTCAAAAGGGGAGGGGGTTAATGGTTGGGCTAGCACTGATGGCTGACAAATCTTTAGCCCTGGCAATTAAAAAATCCACTTGATAAAATTATTTCAATGAGTGTTTTGAATTTTCAATTTGCTCATTTCAGTTTGGGCTGGCCACTTTTTGGGGGGGGCTAAAGCCCCCCCCCCGGCGCCGCCACTGGACTCACGAATGTATGTACCGCCAAACAGCCGATCAGGTGTAAACATGGAGTGTGCTGCCACCGTGTGAACACACGCGGGGGTGGCGGAAGAGGCGGCGGGGGGTTTGAATGTTCGGTTGAGATCCAAATACGTTCGGTTAAAGCGATGGCTACCGTATTGAGAAAATGTTCGGTTAATGCGATTATTCGGTTAAAACGCGTTAGGATAAGCGCGAGTTTACTGTACAAGGAACCGCCATAGGTAACTTCATGTTCCTGCAATACATCAGCGACATTGGAGACATGATTGGCAGCACTCGCACCAAACTACTGTTCGTCTCCTCTTGCCATTCAATGTATTTACTTAGTTTACTTAGTGAAGTTCCGAGGTCGATCCTCACAGCCGTAGAGGACTACCGCTGCTGCCAGTCCTGTTGTCCCTCCTCGCGAGGGCCAGTTGGTCTGGTATTGAGTTTGGAGAAAACCTACTGATATCTGACATGATTTTTAATCCATGAATATGCGAATCTATGCATACGATAAAAAGTAGATTTTTTTTAACCGATCATATAATAAGAGTTAACCTTAAAGTAGTAGATCGTTGACATTAAGCGCCCCCTAGACGTTCAATATTATTGCGCAATATTTTGGTTTGTGCAATATAATTGATCGTGTGTGGGCAATATTGAAAGGTGCAATATATTGTGTGATTTTCAAAAACTTGAAAATATATTGCGCAAACGGGATAACATTGTGTCGTCTGTAGACTATATTGCGCAATATCCTGTCAGTGTCTCTCCAGCGGTCGTGTAAGGTGGTTGTGTCTCTCCTCAACCTCGCGTTATCATGAGTGACAAGAAAGCCGAAAAAGAATTCATTGCTGAATTTATTGAGGTGTACCGTACGAAGTTGCGGAAATCATTCGGTTCTATCACTCTCAGTTCATTTAGTAATCTTTCGTGTGTGTACTTCTCCCTATCAACAAGCCACTGTTTGTCCCATTTTCTGCCCTTCTGCGAGCCTTTTTTCTTTCCTTATGACTTGCTGCCATAGCAATGATCACGCAACAGAGATCACCGTTAGTCAACATGTTCACGTTATGACGTTCTGGCAAGGACTGACTGTTTGCACAATGTGGTTGCACGTCTGCGCTCACGATTGCGCAATATATTGCACAACCTTCAATATTGCCTCCATACGGCACAATCTTTTGTTCAACCCAAAATATTGTACAATAATATTGACCGTGTAGGGGCCAGCGCCAAAATATTGTGCAACACACATTGCGCAATAATATTGAACGTCTAGGGGCCGCTTTAGCTCGGAGTTTATATTTTAAATAGTATAGCATGTTGCAATCACAGAATTAAGAAAATCTACATTTGACCAATTGGGGCTATCAAGTCGCATATTGAGCATCACTTTCGGATGATATATCGGGAGGTGTCACATGTCATCGTGCGAAGCGGCATGTTTTCACAAACTCGCATCGGGCTTTCTGTGTAGCATTAGCTTATCTAGAAACCGAGAAAATATGTTTAGCTAAATGTCCCGGAAGGCACTCCTAGACTGTATACATCACCATTCCCATGCAACACCACTCGATGTCCAACCTCACAGTCTGACTGGCGCCTACCATATCCGCTCAAATCGCTGAGTTTGCATGTTACCAGCCGAGCGCCCACAAACGGACTCACGAACACACACACATAATGGATGCCATTAGACACGACCCACATAACACACGGAAACATTACATATTAACGAGCCACCCCCTGGATATGTATATATTATGACTTATATAAAAAATATAGTAGGTAATTAGTGGGTTGTCCTAGCCATGTGAGGCGACGGACTTTCAAGGTAGAATTATTAAACAAAAGGATAAAACGCACCTCAAACTTTGCTTAGCCAGCCGTTTCCGGTCAACAAAAAGGCCGTGCATGTCTCGAGAGACAGGTTAGGTGTGAGGTGCTCCAGAGATTAACTCAAAAGAACATTGTGTAAGGTGGTCTAGAGACAAAAATGTATAACCAAGAAAAACGTGTGCCAGTGATGTGTTGTAAAAAGTGACTATAGTGTATACGATGGTATCATGATAAACTCTAATTATAATAAAATAATAAGAAAAGGAGTCGTTGAGAGTTTATCTTGCCCGCACTAAGTCCTGCCTATGTAACCTCCAAGGAAAGGAGGTTACAAGACACTATTTCAATGTTTATTTATCAACAGGGTTTTCACTGCTTCTAGACTTATTTTCAAAACATACCAGTAAAACCTATTTACAAAATATTAAAATAAAATTAAATATATATACATCACGCATACTTCTAAAATTACCCAGATATGAATATAAATATCAATATAAACATATGTATGAATACTGCGACTGTCAAATCAGTCAACATATTCTAGCCTTCCAAGGCGAAAACTGACCATAAACTTGTAAATAATTTGGCGTCCACTGGCAGCTGAAATTAATGACAGTTCTCATTATTACGCAAAGTCTCGCCCTAGATAATTTTTTGTTCACGTTTATCTATAAAAATTGGCAAATTTTCAGGGTGTTAGTATCTTTTCATTGGATTAATGTCGCCAAACTACTGTATATAACAGTATATCGTGTATCATTGTGCCCTTTTCTCTATATTTCATAACTAAAGATGTAGTGATACGAAACCCTTTTGCTTCGTTAAGTTTCTCTTTCCTTGTGGTTACTTCTAAATTCTTGAACATGAGTCACCAGTGATTCCTATTGCAAGGCAACTTTTTGACATGACAACTACAGTAATGCTTCGTAGATGTCTGCCAGTTTCGTTGTTGTTTACATACAGCTAAAAGACAATGGAAGTAAACATAGAACGATTACCCAATGAAATATTATTAAAAATATTTAAATATTTGCCACATGAAGATTTAATCTGGATTGGTACAGTGTGTAGAAGGTTTGACGATTTGTCAAGTGATAAATCTGTTATAGAGTAAGTAGTCCTTAAACTAACAAGAATATCTGTAAGGGTACGATGGAGATATGCCCAAAAATTATTATCTGAAGACGTTTAGGTGTGCAGAAGTTGCATTTTATCTTAACAATAGAGAAAGAGGTAATCTAAGACGACGAATTCACCGTTATATCCTGCATTGCTGATGCCTTTGATATACAACAAGTCAATCACCATATCAAAATTGGAAACAGTAGGCCCTAGGGTAAAGTTTCAGAATTACACAAACTGGATATTCAATATAAAACTTTTGTTGTCCAATAGATCTTAACTTAATATAACCTAACATAAGAGGAAACCAAAGGGCAGCAAAAACCAGAACAGACACAGATAAGATACAGATGAAGTTCTGGAGGAGGCTCACGCCTGTGATTCCAGCTCAATAATCTGATTGCCGTCATTCCTGGCATGTACAGTGGTGGTGGAGATTATTTGTGCTCTGTAATTAAATTTCTGTTCCATATTTTATCTATTCTTGATTCAAATTTTAGAACAGAGGTGGATAAAAATGCTAATGATGTAAATGTCCAATCAGAAACATTTAGAAAGCAACCAACAGCAGTGGCCTGAAAAAATGGCTAATGAAATTTAGGTAAATCCATAGTTTCACCCAACAAACGATTTTGTGATGTGGCTTATGTGTTTCTTGTGGTGAGATATGTTGTGTATTGAATGGTGTACATCATTTCTGTTGCAAATGCGTACTTTTAAAGTAATTATTGAAGTTATGCACTTAAACCTACATCTACCCAACGATCTGGGGGGACCTATGGGAAATCGGGGGTTTTGGGTGGGGAGCACTAATAAATCGAGTAATGTGCGTTGCAAAACAGGTATAGGTGTGGTTATGTTGTTTGGTTAGGTTAGGTTAAGTTTGGTTTGGTTAGGTTACATTATGTTAGGTTACGTTGGTTAAGTTAGGTTAGGTTTGCTTAGGTTAGATTATGTTACATTAGGTTATGTTACGGTAGGTTACGTTCGGTTAGGTTAGGTTAGGTTAGGGTACGTTAGGTTAGGTTTGCTTAGGTTAGGTTAGCTTAGGTTTGGTTAGGCTATGTTACGTTAGGTTTAGTCAGGATAGGTTAGGTTATGTTAGCATAGGTTAGGTTATGTTAGTTTACAGTTAGCAACTCCTGCGCGGGTGGAGTGGCCTTCGCTAAATGTAGTAGATATAGCGAGAAATATTTCGAATCGTTGGTAAACAAACATGGCTATGTTTTTTATATCTTTTTTATGTGTTCTTGTTAATTTTATACCTGTTTTGCAATGCGCATTACTCAATTTATTTGTGCTTCCCACGCAAAAACCCTGATTTCCCACAGGTCCCCCCAGATCATTAGGGAGGAGATGTAGGCATAAGTGCATAACTTCAATAATTAATTACTTGAAAAGTATGCATTTGCGATGGAAATTATGTACACCATCATTCAAGACACAACATATCTCACCAGAAACACATAAGCCACATCACAAAGTCGTTGGTTGGGTGAAACTATAAATGTCCGAAATTTAACTGCAAGGTTATACACATGGGTGAAAATAACAGTAAGTACGATTACAAGTTATTTAGAAATTTGTTAACAAAAGTGGATAGTGAAGAGGATCTCGGTGTAATTATCAGTAATGATCTCAAATCATCTAAGTAGTATATTTCAGCCTCTGAGAAAGCAAATAAGATTCTAGGACTGATTGTGCGATCTTTTGACTTCAAAAAGTCCATCTCACATTAACAAGCTATATAAATCATTAGTTTGTCTACATTTGGAATATGTTCTTTCTGTATAGTCACCGAATCTCATTAAAGACATTGACAGATTGGAAAAAGTGCAACGGCAAGACACAAAACTGATTCCAAATATAAAAAATAAATCATGAAAACGACTAAAACATATGAATCTAATTTCCCTAAAAAGGTGTAGACTCAGAGGTAACTTGATACAGGTCTTTAAGATTCTAAAGGGAATTGACAACTTCAGAATTGACAAAATTTTCACATTGAATGAGAATCAGACAAGCAATAATGGTCTCAAACTCAGGAAATAGATTTAATTTGGAAGTGGGTAGAAACAACTTCACCAACTGTGTAGTTAATGAATGGAATAAACTTCCTGCAGAAGCTGTGCAATGTAATTCAGTTCAAAGCTTTGATTCATTTAGATAAACACCTAAGCAAGATGCTGTAATCCCTGTCTGTACAGGTTGTTTTGTGTATGTAAGAAATATGTAGGAGCCTAGGTTGTTTTCCAAGTCACTGGCTAGGAGAAGGTATGGGAGGACAGGCAACAGAGTACTGACCTCCATATATGAGAAAACAAATTTAAAGTGGTGAAGATAGATCAGAAGGAAGTGGGAGAGTGATAGTGAATGAGTTTCTAAGTTTGTTCTGGAGACTGAGTACAATAGAAATTGGTGTTTGAAGGGAATGGTACTCCTCTGATGGCATTGTTCCTTCTGTAAAGTCAGTGTCACTTTAAGAAAGTGTGTCAAGTTATCACCAGAAGGGATTTAACAATATTTTAAAGTTTTCATGTTTTTAAAACATAATAGGTGGTATTTTTATAAAACCATTCATCAGAAGGAATTTAATGATAAAGTAAGTGGTTTTGTGAAAATAGAGATTATTATACTATAAAAACATGGAAACTTTTAAATATATTGACAATGTAAATTTTGTTTTGGGTTAGGTCTGGTTAAGTTTGGGTAGGGTTAAAAAAAAATCCGATAGGTTTCTTGTTGATTTGAATGAATCCAAGATATGTTAGTGTCTTAAAATAACTTTTTTGTTCATTTTTCCTCACCCAAAATATTTGGTTCCCAACATGAGCCCCCCAATTATTGAAATTAGGAGAGAGGAATATAGAATGATTCCCAATGTAAATGAACATAAAATTTGTGTGAATAAACAAGAATAATTATAATTATTATTTTATTTATTTATTTATTTTTAGAAAACTTTGCAAAGCAAATAACTAATTTTCATCAGGCAGGGGTCTTGAAAGTAGCTGATTTTGACCTCCCAGGAATCAATAGAACTATCCAGGGAGTCACAAAATTGCTGAGGATCAAGAGGGGGTTGATATAGAAGATGATATATCTCAGTCTGGAACTATACTCGAATTTAGAATGAGGTACAATAATTGGAAAAAGAGGTGTGACCCCACAAACATAGCTCTCTTCCTTTCCATTACAATTAAGCACATACAACACATATATACATCAGTCCAATGCTTCTTCCCAGAGATTTTTGGTAGAACTCATGAACTTTTGCAGGCTAGTGGGAGTGAAAACTTCAGGAGTTATTACTGAATATAGTATTAAGTTCTATCTATTTTTGGACCCTGACAAATTCTACATGTCAGATATATCTGGTTTGAGCTACTAAAAGACTATATAATATGGAATATATCTGATTTTTTCAGTGTTGCATGAAAATATGGTACTATAATGTGAATTGTACTCTACTTCCAGAAATGTCAACCTTGATAAGAGCCAGCAGTATATTGAGAAGGATTTCATATGCTTTTTTAGTAAAAAAATTAGATGTCTAAATATTAGACGCATCTCACTTAATAATATATATTGGGTTAGACTACCTAGTTTAGTAGTTAAATTAAACAATTTAGAAACTCTTCATCTTGTTGGAACAACCTTAACATTCCTGCAGTTCAAATGGATTCTCACATCATGCCCAAAGGTAATATTATTACATTTGATTCTACAGCCTTGAAACTTTTAAAAATATATGCTTTTCTAGGTTATATATTTTAGAAAAGATATGCTATTGATTAATATTTTTTTTATATATTGTACATATAATAATGTTTTTTCACCAAAGTGCTATGGAAGCTGCTCATTACAGTGTCATAATAGTAATAATGATAATAGTAATAAAATATCCAGTAAGTTTCATATTAATATTGTTATATCTGCTGTTTCTCCTTTATATATTATACATATAATAATGTTTTTTCACCATAGTGCTATGGAAGCTGCTTATTACAGTGTGATAATAGTAATAATGATAATAGTAATAAAACATCCAGTAAGTTTCATATTAATATTGCTATATCTGCTGTTTCTCCTTTATAAGTCATTTTGTTATATTGTTTATGAGGAAACAGTGATGGGCACCTGTCAATAGCATTCCTGAGAGATGATCACTGGGGGAACTCATCATCCCACTGTCCATTTTCATAACTCAAAACCAATTAAAACACACTAAAAGGGATAGATTGCATCAACAGAAGAAATCTCCTGATTAAAGATGGGAGGGATTTAAGAGGTCATGGGAGCATGTCTAAAGGATGTGAAGAAATACAGTTTTCCATATATATGCATAAATATGTGGAATAGCTTATTAGGTGATATAGCCCAAGCTCAAACAATATATGAGTTAAAATCTAAATATGATAATTGGAAATCAAGGATATAGATTAGGTTGGAACTGTGTATGAATTTGAACCTAAGTATGATAAAAAAAAATAGAGAATAGGTGATGGTACCCTGTGAGCATTGCTCCTTTTCTGTGTACTACAATTAGGTAAATGGAATTAGATAAATACACACACATACTTGTGTGCATGTACATACATCAAGTAATAGATGTATTGATGAACTATGTGTACTTCACAGTCATCTTATGTTGAATTTGGGGGTTGTGATTCACTGTGGTTGCTGGTCGGATATTCCTTTCCACTCTAAGAGCTTTGGGTTATTGGAAGTCTGTCCTCCTTCCCTCAACCCAATGTCATCTCTCGAAGTTGTGGGTTTACAGAACTTATGTGTTGAACTAGTTGCTGTAGCTGCAGGTCTTGTGCAAGAGAAAACCATGGCAATAAATGAACTGGACTTTTATACTATAATTTATTAATTTGTCTTTATCATCATTACAGCTCAAGAAATTATCAATAAGTTGGCCAGAAGACATGCAGACTTATAATAAAAAACTATGGTCTGGTGGTCTTAATGAGGTCAGTGAAGTTCTGAGCCATTTAACATACATCCAGGTCTTAGTGCACACTGATCCATTTCCCTTATTGGTCTTGCTAAACTTCTGCCAGGGCCTGGAAGATATCATTATCACAAATCATCATGCCCGAGCTTCTTTGAATACTCCAGGCATACTGAACAGTAAGTATTAGTATTAGTGAGAAATGTGGAGATGAGACAGAATGGGGCTGGAGAGAGAGCTGGGGTTGTTTTTGTGTTGCATACTGGGCTTTGTTTGAGTGATATGGTGTGAGAGGTGGATGGATTCAAAGGATCTTGCAAAGAACCATGTGCCTATGATTCTTATATGCTACTCTATGGGAAGGATATTGGTTTCTGAGTATAGATGTTCTATTGGTGTTGTTTTAGTGGAGCCAGTTACTGTTCTTGATGCTGTACTTTTATTTTGTGTTGTTTGTAGGCTATCTTTATTTTCATAGTTATTGGATACCATGCTGTAGGTATCTGTATAAGTGTAGTTCTTATAGTTTGATTTCATAGTTGGTAGTACGACTTTCTGTTGTCTGTGACTTTTCTAAGCACATTCAGCTTCGTATTTTCTTCACTGTAAGGTCTCTCATGTGTCGGGGTTAAAGTTATGTATCAAATGGGAGGCCAAGTATTAGGATTTTTGTCCTTTTGGAGACATTAATCATTGAATCTTACCATTGGGTGTTTCTTAGATTCAAGTTAAGGATGCAGACATTCTAATTTACATCAGCCATCATTCTAGCTCATTAGATTAAGTTTGAGTTCATTTGGTAATTGTTTTGTAGTTGTGTTATTGGTTTTATTATTTCTAGGGTACTACATATATGAACAGGTTGGTATTATTGTTTGGGTGGGGAGATTGTGTGGTAATAAGTTGAATAGTGTTGGTGATAGTGTACTGTTGGTGCGAGTCATACTATTAGTGGAAAAATATTTCTCGAAACTCAGTTTTTGAGGTGAGAAATCACACTGGGTGCAAAATAACTATTTAGCCAAGTATAGTACCCACCTCAAGGTTTCCTAGTTAGGGCACATATGCTTTTTAAGGGTTTGAAAATATTTTTGATTTTGTATGGGTCGCCCCCCCCCCCCCTATTTAGTGGGTGACCCATACTGAGTGTGGTGCAACATGTACAATTTAATGAATACCTCTTATTGCATCTAAGATGTAGTTTCATTGAACGTAACAACATATATTTTGAAGAATTAAAAAAAAAAAGTACTGATGTCTCGGGCACCATTTTCTGTGTGGTATGTTATTTCTGTCTGCTTGTGGGTGGACAAGGAGGGAGGGTCATCATGTAAGTGAAGCAGTGGGGGTAAATCAGCTTTGGATGTTGTGCCTTGCTATGTAGGTGCTGTGCCTTGCTGTTTTGTTTCTGACCCAGGCAGTGGGTCTGGGGCAAGGATGGGCCTTTATCCACAAAGAACTGAGATAAATGCAAAAACAAATGGGTGTGGGATGGGTAGCCTTGGTTGGCTACCTCCCTTATAAGCACAAAGAAACCTTTTGGTACACATATATATATATATATATATATATATATATATATATATATATATATATATATATATATATATATATATATATATATATATATATATATATATATACAGAGAGATCGAAAAGTCGCGCACATCAAAAAGAAAACACATCTAAAATATGTAAAATATTGGTTAAACAAAAACTATTAAATGTAAAAATTTATTCAATATGTATGAATCAATATGTACAAATTCAAAAAGGATATTACAACATATGCTCAAAATGGCCACCATCTTCATTAATGCATGCCCGAACTCTTTTTACCATATTTGAGGCTACTTTACGAAGCGTGTTTACACTAATGTTGTTAATCTCCGCTGTAATATTCATCTTTAGTTCATCTAGGGTGCGGGGCCTATTTCGATAGACCTTTCCTTTAAGGTAACCCCACAAAAAAAAATCTGGTGATGATAAGTCAGGTGAACGTGGGGGCCACAGTCCCTTAGAGATGATCTGCTCGCCGAAAAACTCGCGTAAAAAATCCATACTTGCTTTGGATGTGTGACATGTAGCCCCGTCTTGCTGCAACCAGCAATAACGCTCACTTTCTTCCAGCAATGCAATAAACTGAGTAATGATGTCCTGGTACACATCACTGTGATACAGCACACCACACTCCAATTTTCTCACAGTGGAAAGGTTTTTCGTGCAAGGAATGAGGATTTTTGGCAGACCAGATTCTTGTGTTTTGGCTGTTGACGTAGCCGCTAAGGTGAAACCACACCTCATCAGTGAAGAAAACACAGTCAAGCTCTGCGACTCCATGGTTATCAACAAATGACCGAAACCATCTACAGTACTCTTTACACTTTATTTTATCTGGTGGCTTCAATTCATGAACACAGCGAACATGATATGCACGTAAATTTAACTTTTTCATCGCTTTCTGAGCACTTCCATATGAAATCTGAGATTGTGCTGAAAGTCTCCTCAAACTTATTGAAGGCGAATGCTGCATCGCATCTCTAACTTCACCAAGTTTAGCATCAGTCAGAATTTTTGGTCTACCGGTTCTCTTCTTGTCAGCTACAGATCCTGTTTCCCGGAAACGGGCTATTAATCTTGTGGTTGTGGAAATTTTAGGCACTTTGACACCTGGATATTTTTCACGAAATTCATTTACAACACATGCATATGAACGACTAGAAAAATAATGTTCAACAATAAAAACTCGCTGCTCTTGGGAAAACGACATGTCTACTGTGCATAGAACTTCACTATGCTCACAACACCATGTGACTGAACCAATACAAATCACGTGCATGTTTCTTGTTGATACCCCTGTGGTGCCATCTTGCTGTAGTAGATGGAACTAACTCGATTAAATTTCCCTATACTAGCTATTTTATTTTGATGTGCGCGACTTTTTAATCTCTCTGTATATATATATATATATATATATATATATATATATATATATATATATATACATATATATATATATATATATATATATATATATATATATATATATATATATGTATAAGTAGATGTGATGGGAGAGGAGAATGGAGGAGAAATAAAAAAAGATGAGATGCAAGTAGTTTGTTGGTGAGGTTTAATGTGTATCTAAGGGTAGAGTGTTGGAGGACAAAAGTGAGTGTAGTAGTTTCAGAGGGATCAGTTTGTTGAATGTAGTTGGAAAGGCTGATGGGAGGGTTTTGATTAAGAGGATTAGGAGAGGAACAGAAGGAGCAATTGGTGAGGAATAGTGTGTGTTTAGAAAAAGTAGGGTTTGCGGGGATCAAATTTTTGTTTTAAGGCATTTATGTGAGAAAACTTTAGCAAAAGGTAAGAATGTTTTTTGGGCCTTTATGGATTTGGAAAAGGCTTATGATAGGGTAGACAGAAGAGCACTGTGGGAGGTTTTACATACATGGAATTGGAGGAAGGCTGTTAAGGGCAATCAAGAGTTTTTACAAGAGTAGTAGAGTCTGTGTTAGATTTGGAAATGGAGATAGCAAGTGGTTTGAGGTAAAGGTGGGACTGCAACAGGGATGTGTGATGTTGCCATGGCTGTTCAAAGTGTTTATGGATGGGGTGGTGTGGGAGGTAAAGGTGAGGGTAATGGGCAGGGGACTGGAGATGGTTAAAGCAAATGGAAAAAATGGGAAGTGAGCCAGTTGGTGTTTGCTGATGATTGCAGTAGAGTCAGAGGAGGGTATAAGGGAGTTAGTGACAGCTTGGGAGGGGTATGTGATAGGAAAAAGTTGAAGGTAAATATGGGTAAAAGTAAGATGATGAGATGTACAAGGGGAGAGGATGGCAGTGGGTTGGAAATAAGTCTTATAGGAGAGAGGCTGGAGAAAGTGGATAGTTTTAGATATTTGGGGTTACACGTGGCAGGAAAGGGACGAGTGGAGGTGGAAGTAAATTGTAGACTTAGAGAAGCGAGTTAATGCCTTTGGGGGGTAAAAAGTGTCATGAGAAATAGGTATTTGGAAATGTATGCAAAAAGGAGACAGTACTATATGGGGCAGAGACCTGGAATTTACGAGAGGAAGAGAGGAAAAGTTTAAATGTGTACAGGATGAAATGTCTTAGAAGTATGGTAGGGATTACAAGGTTAGATAGAGTGAGAAATGAGGTGAGGAGGAGAACTAGGTTGGAGAAGGAGATTGCAGATAGGGCTGATGAAAGTGTATTTGGATGGTTTAGACCAGTGGTTCTCAACCTTTTTTTGCTCATGCCTCACATAATCACCTTTAAAATCCTGATGTCCCCCATGTGGTGATATACAATTCTTATCATTTAAAAAAAAAAAAACTCCCCTTCAGCTGAAAAAGCATAAAACCTTGATTTAAAACCAGTTCCAAAGATCGAGGCATCAATGAAAAATAAAGAAACAAAACAAATTGAATAAAATAAAGATTAAAATATTTTTGACCCAGACTTCCTCAGTTGCCTTCAATTGCCCATTAAAAATCATATTGCCCACCTGAAAAACCAAATTACCCACCTGTGGGGCTTATGCCCCATATTGAGAAGCACTGGCTTAGCCACATAGAAAGAATGAATGAAGAAAGATTTGTGAAAGAGGTGTGGAAGGCAGAGGTAGAGGGAGTGAACTTGAGGGGGACAACCAAGGATGGGATGGATGGATGGGGTGAAAGGGACATTGAACAAGAAAATAGGGGTGAGTGGAGAATGGCTACAGTATAGATGATACTGTGATGCAAGGAAGGGAAGGGGTGGGGGATGGGAGGGGTAGGGAGTGGGTGTGTATGAATAATATTTTGATCCAGCCCAAAGGGATTTCTCCCAGTCTTCTCTTTTTTCTGCATAAGGAGATGGGGAGGGGGGGTTGCCAATTAAGTGAAGTGGCCTTTCTGTGGATATACTGTGTCTTGCTGCATTGCTTCTGAACCAGGGCAGTGGGCAGGGTATAGAGATGACCTGTCATCCATGAAGAGCTAAGATGAGAGGGAGGAAGGGGTGGTGGATGGGAGTGGAATGGGTAGGAGTGGGTATTTGCCTTTTAACTTGGTTACATCCCTTGTAAGGGGGAAAAAGCCCTTGGTATATAGATGGATATTACCCATCAATACAGTACATTGCTCCCAGGTAACTGGCAATAGCCACAAGATTAGCTCACAAGTCATTCAAGGAAGAAATAATGTTGTGTTATGTGGATAAGGGTAAAATAAGGTAGTGTAGGATGAAGGGTTCAGTGACCTGTTGGTGACTGCACATAGATTTTTTTTTTTTTTTTTTTTTGTTTGTATTGTTTTAAAGCTGGATGGTGGCCTGAATGTAGTCATGTAATTGTGGTTCTTTTTTTGTCAAATGAGGCATATAGAATATGATCTTTTTTATTATGATGCAATATTCATTCATATTGTAATGCGAGTGCTCATGAATTCAACTGAAGAACTGGCACTCAGTAATATAAAACACCAAAATATTATTATGTATTGTTATTATAACTAATATTAAACTTTGTTTCTAGTAACTAAAGCCGTACCTGAACTTCCAAACTTGAAGCGTTTGATTATGGATCTTGCTGATGGAGATTTTCGTGTACAGCTTGCTACGTAAGACTGCATTTGATAAATATGCATTATTTGGATACAGCATTGATATATAGTTTTCACAGCTTTCATTACATTAAAACCCATGTTGCTTACAATGCTGCCAACTTGAATTTTGATAAAATTTATTTTATGCAGCCATGTTGCTCAATTCATATTAGATGGATGCAAAAAGTCATCAGAATGGAAAACTTTTTGGATCAATGGCCATCACCAAATCATCATAAGTACTCCAGGCAAGTATTGATACCTTTTCTTTTATCTTGTGTATTTGATTTTAACTATGGTGATTTATCATTGGATGTATGAAGAATGTCTGTTGAAGGAAGGGAAGGGACAAAAGGTAGGTGTGAATGGAGAATGGTTGTAAATGGATAAGGAAATGATGTGGCCTGAAAAAATTCCTTTTGTCCTCTTTATATATTTCTTGTCTATTCAAGACAAGAATTATATAGAGAGGACATTTGGGAATGGATGCTAAGAGGAGACTATATGAAGGAGTGATTGTGCCAACAGCACTGTATGGGGCAGAAACATGGAACATAAGAGAGGAAGAGAGAAGGAGTTTTGAATGTGTTTGAGATGAGGTGTCTGAGAAGTATGATGGGGGTTACTAGGCTGGATAGAGTGAGAAATGAGGAGGTGAGGAGGAGAACGGGGGTGGAAAGGGAGTTGAGAGATAGGGTTGATGAAAGAGTATTAGGATGGTTTGGACACATGGAAAGAATGAGTGAAGAAAGACTAGTAAAAGAGGTATGGAAGGCAGATGTGGAGGGAGTGAACATGAGGGGACGTCCTAGGATGAGGTGGATGGATGGGGTGAAGGGGGCTTTAGGGAAGAGGGGAATGTCTGTTGAGGAAGGATGGGAGAGGACAGAAGACAGGGGTGAATGGAGAATGGTTGTATATGGATGATGTTGTGATGCATGAGGTGGAATGGGCGGGGGGATGGGGATGAGGTAGTATGTGTGAGCAAAATTTGACGCAGCCCAAATGGATTTCTCCCCGTCTTCTCCTTTTATGCATGGGGGGATGGAGAGGGGGGGGTCGCCGATTTAATGAAGCGGCCTTGCTGTGGATGTGCTGTGTCTTGCGACACTGCTTCTGACCCAGGGCAGTGGACAAGGTGCAGGGATGACCCGTCATCCAGGAGGTGCTAAGATAAGAGGAAGGGTGGAGGGGGTGTGGAGTGTATTAAGGGATGGAATGGGTGGGAATGATTTTATGCCTTTTCCTTTTTGGCTACCTCCCTTGTAAGGGGAAAAAAGCCTTGGTATATGTATGTATGATATATTTCTTTAGTGGATGAGGGGTAGGGTTCCCATGTAATGAAGCAGTGGGGATAAACCAGTTTCAGCTGTTCAGCTCTACTTTGGAGCTGCTGTGTCTTTCTTCAGTGCCTCTGACATGAGCAAATGTGATAGGGGACACACACACACACACACACTTCAACGAACGGACAGCTTAGAAGACGTTCTGAAGAAAATTGAAGTTTCGTGGATCCCAACGCAAAGAGAAGTGCCTATTGTATTTACAGGGTGGGGGGAAATTGCTCGTGGGGTAGTGGGAAAGTAGGGAAAGAGGAGAAGGGGAGGGATTGCTGAAGGAAATGAGGAAGGAGAGGACTTGGCCCAGGCAGACAGGCGAAAGGTAAACAAACGGCCCCCCGACCAGCTGAGCGATGATGAAATGTCTAATAAAAATGTAAAGATTAGAAGTATAGATAAGAGCAATACAGTAGAAAGTGATGAGAATATTTTCCAGGGATTTAAAGAGGGTGGGGGGGACACAAACCCCCCCCGACTGATAAGACTAGAAGAAAAGGTCGATAAGATGATCGAGGACTTGGAGCGTAGGTTCGGTCATGTTAACAACATTGTACGGAGGGTTGAAAAATTGGAAGAACTAGAGAAGGCGAACAAAAACTTAACTAAGGAAATTGAAGAATTAAAAAAACAGTTAAAAGAAGTAAAAGAAGAGAATAAAGTCTTAAAGGAGAATAATAAGGAGAACAAGGAGGGTTGGAAAAAAATCCTAGAAAATAGCAAAGTTGCATTCACTGACATAATCAGACAGCAAATGAATGAACAAACTGAAAACTCAGTTATTAAAGTGATGAGACAGAAGGAGAATATAGTAAGAGACTTAGCAGACAGAAAGAAATGTATAATTATATTAGGAGTGGAAGAGAAACATAACCCAGATAGAACCACAAGAATCAAAGAGGAAAATGAAAAAGTAAGAAATTGACTAGAATTAGTTCAGGAAGATGAACCAGAAATAATGAAACAAATCGAAGAGAAATTCAGGCTCGGGAAATATAGTACAGACAAGACCAGACCAATTAAGATTAAATTCAGGTCACAAACTACGGCTGAGAATATCTTATCCAAAACAGGGAAACTAGCAACAAGTGAACAATATAAAAAGATATGGATAAAAAGGGAAATGAATAAAGAGGAAAGAGAGGAAAAAAAACAGAAAAGACTTGAAGCTAAGGAAAAAAACGAGAGCAGAACGGAGTCAGAAAAAGAGAGATTCTATTGGAGAGTAGTGAATATGAAACTAAAGAAAGTCGACATACAAGAGAAAAACAAAAGGGAAACAGAACACAATGGAAGTGGCAGAAAACTAAGAGTGTCTTACACAAATATAGATGGATTAATAACAGGATTGAATGAGCTGAATGATTATTTGAACGAAAAAGTACCAGACATAATGGGAATTGTAGAAACAAAATTAAAAGGTCCACTACCACCCAACAGTGTAGGACATGATGCATATAATTATTGGATTAGAAACAGAGTGAAAAAGGAAGGGGGTGGAGTTATGTTCCTGACTAAGAAGGATATAAACGTGAAGTGTGTCACATATGGAAAGAATACAGTAGAGATGATAATGATGGAAGTAGAAGACAGAGATAAGAAGAGCAGAAAGTTTGTGATAAATTATGTGCCCCCGAAAACAGCCTCATGGGAAGAGAGTGAACATAAAAGTATGTTAGAGGACAAAAAGATAACATTAAACAAGATAATGGAAGAGGGAGGAAAAATAGTTATGATGGGCGACTTTAATTGCAAAGAAATCTGCTGGGAAGAAATGACAGTAAAGGGTGGAGACGGCTCATGGGGAAATGCTCTACTTGAGATGGTTACTGACCTTACAATGACACAATGGATACAGGAGAACACTAGGTATAGAAATGAAGAAGAGCCATCGAGACTAGACCTAATAATTACATCCGAACCTAGAATAGTGGACAAAATTGAATATAAAACACCAATAAGTAAAAGTGACCACATATTGATTGAACTGGAACTTAATGAAGAAAAATATATGAAAAGAAATGAACAATATAGAAAAGGAAGAATGATGTATGAAAAAACAAACTTTGATAAAATAAGAGAATTCTTTCAAAAGGAAAACTGGGAAGAAATATACAAAGAAGAAACAACAGTAGAAGAGAAATGGAATATTTTGACAAAAATTTACAAAAAAGGAGTGGAAAAGTATGTCCCAAGACAAAAACAAGAAAAAGAATGTGTAAAATGCTGGTACAACAAAAGTTGTAGGGAGTTAAAAGACAAAAGAGACGAAGCCTGGACCAGATGGAAAAAAGACAGAAGACCTGAAAAATGGAAAATATATACCTGTTATAGAAATGAATATGTACAAGTGTGCAGAGAGGAAAAGAGAAAATATGAAAAAGATATCATAGAAAAGTGTAAAGATCAACCAAAACTGTTCTACAGATTTGTAAACAATAAACTGAAAAACAAACAAGACTTGGAGAAATTAAGACAAGAGGGAGTTGAATACACTGAGGAAATGGAAATGGCGGAAATTATGAACAAACATTTTAAATCAGTGTTTACAAGGGAGAACATACAACCTGAAGAGAACAAATGGAAAGAGAAAGTCCCCCCTATGGAAGAAATAGAAGTAACAAAGAATGAAATATTAACACACTTGAGTAATCTTGATGTCAGAAAATCGCATGGACCAGATGAAATAGCAAACTGGATACTGAAAGAATGCAGGAATGAACTGGCAGACAAAATACATAGCATACTAAATAGTTCCTTGAAAGAAGGAAAAGTTCCAGAAGATTGGAAAAAAGCAAATATAGTACCTATATATAAAGGAGGAAATAAAGAAGAACCTACCAACTATAGACCAGTCTCTCTAACAAGTACAATAGCAAATATTTGTGAAAGAATGATCAAAAGTCGATGGGTAAAATATTTAGAAAAAAACAAAGTGTTAAATCCAAGGCAATTTGGATTCAGACAAGGACGATCATGCGTCACCAATTTAATATGTTTCTATTCAAGGCTAATAGATATAATACAAGAAAGAGATGGATGGGCGGACTGTGCATTTTTAGACCTAAAGAAAGCTTTTGACAAAGTACCACATAAGAAGTTGCTTAAGAAATTAGAAACTGAAGGAGGAATACAGGGCAAACTACTAAATTGGATGGAAGACTTTTTGCAAGAAAGAAAAATGAGAGTAGTGATAAGAAACCAGCACTCAAAATGGGATGAAGTAATAAGCGATGTTCCGCAGGGAACAGTTCTGGCCCCAATAATGTTTGCTATATATATTAATGATATGGATGAAGGAATTGAAAGCTATATGAGCTTCTTTGCAGATGATGCAAAACTACTGAAAAGAGTGAAAACTGAAGAAGATTGTGAATCACTACAGAGAGATCTAAATAAAGTACAAGAATGGAGTAGGAAGTGGGAGATGGAGTTCAATACAAAAAAGTGTAGTACAGGTAAACGTCGACTTACGATGGCCGCGACTTACGATTGTTCGACTTTACGATGACGACGACGACGACGACGATATGATAATTTAACCCCTTCCATACGGTGCCGCACACGTATGCGTCATGAGGAGCAAGTGGATTCGTGACGCTGCCATATCGGCGTCTTGATTATATTTATTGTAGTCGCCCCTGTGTTTTTACATTCTCTCAAATGATTCATTCTCTGTGGTTTTCAAAATTCGCGGGTGAAAGAGAGAACGATCGATATAAGCGGTGACTATATTTTATGATGCGAGTATTATTACGTCACGTCGTACGGCTGGCATTGGCTGCTGCCCGCGAGATTTAAGTCCCGTACTGAAAATACATATTATAGTGTTTGAATATGGTAAAAAGGATAAAAATAATTAAATAAACTACTGTACATGTTTAATAGGCTATATTCAGTATCTCTGGTGGTTAATATACAGGTAGGCTAGGTACAGTGACCACGGAACAGAGTGGGGATCGACTTACGATGAGATCGTCTTACGATGGCTCTATCGAAACCTAATGCCATCGTAAGTCGACGTTTACCTGTATAATGGAATTTGGAAAAAGCAAAAACAGAATAACAGGAGCATATAAATTGGGAGAAGAAGGAATAAAAAAAGTAGAAAATGAGAAGGACCTGGGAGTCATTGTTATGAATAATATGTCACCTGAGAAACATATAAATAAGATTTTTGGAGAAACTCATAATTTAATAAGAACAATCAAAGTTGCATTTACATACCTGGATGAAGAAATGGTGAAGAAAATCCTAATCACCCTGATAAGACCAAGATTGGAATATGCAGCAACGATATGGTCACCAAGTACAAAAAAATGTATAAAAAAACTTGAAAGAATACAAAGAGCAATTACAAAATTGGCACCAACACTCTCAAAACTATCATATGAAGAGAGACTAGAAAAACTTGAACTACAGACACTAGAGCAAAGAAGAGAGAGAGGAGATTTGATAGCTATTTACAGAATCATGAAAGGCATAGAAATTACTGATAGAGAGAATCTGATAAAATGGAATGACAGAAATACAAGAGGACACGGAAAGAAAATAAAAAAAGACAGCTATAGAAGAGATTTGAAAAAGAACAGCTTTCCTCACAGAGTAATAGACAGTTGGAACAAGTTAGATGAGAAAGTGGTGTGTGCAAAAACAATACATGAATTTAAAAATAGTTTAGATAAAATGAGATATGAAGACGGGACCCCACGAGCATAGCTCCTCTTCCCGTAAAATACAACTAGGTAAATACACACACATTTATATGTATGGCTTGACAGTGCAGTGGTAACATTCGCAAACTCTAATCCAGTGGTCCGAGTTCATTTCCCACCCAGGGCTGAAATAATTTCAGTATCTCTGCACTGCAAGCTGGCACTCCAACTCTTGTAACAGGGAGTTGGGTGCATGTGTGTAAGGTCACAGTATTACTCATAGATTGGTCATATACGAGCTCTGAGCTCCCATCCAGGAGGGTAATAACTGATGATCAAAAGTCCAACATGTGATCCAAGACCGAGGTGAATCACATATATGCTATACACATACATATGCCAAAAGGTTTTTTTCCTCCTTATAAGAGGGTGGCCAAGTCAAGCCCACCCTATACTCATCTTACATCCAGAAACCCATTTGTTATCCCTCCTATCTTAGCACATACACAATCATCAACCCCATTATATCATACAATATGTATACACAAGCATATACTTAGCTCTCAAAATAAGCACTTCTTAATGGACTGCCAAATTTCATGCTTCATCCCTAACAGAGAAATCTTTCTTAAGACAAGTAAAAATTGCTTTGGCATTGCTGCATATGGTTCATTATCCTGCAGTAAAGCAATACTAACTCAGAGCACCTTGTACTGCACTGCCCTACACTTTTTCCAGACAATAACACAAGTTTTGTGGGAGCCATGAGCCTCTTGCAAGAGAGAATTAGGGCAATAGATTGATTGATTGATTTTTCATTATGATGTTATTATTTTTTCTTTTTCTTTTTCTACACTTGATACACAGCTGTGAATATGCTGCAGACTTGCAAGAGACTTCTTGTTAATTTGACACCAGATATGGTCAGCACATTACAAAAAGTAGAAAGCTTGGACTCACTTGAAACTCTGATGGTAAAAGGCCAGAGTCCTCACATTGTGAATTTGACATCCCTCGTTCGATCATGTCCCAACTTGAAAAACTTTCATGTTCTAGATGGATTGAATCTTTCATTTGTAAGTATGTATTGTAATTTTTACAAGAAAGAAAATTAGTTGTTATTTTAATTGCTTTATAACATATTTTGATAACTCATCAGGACTTGAACTATTGCAGGACATGAGAAAAATTTGTGACAGTTTACCTAACCTAGAGAAATTAAGCATATGTTGCCAGCCTAGCTCCAGCCCACTGAGAGTGAGTGAGTCTATCGCTAAACTTAGAAAGTTGACTCACCTCAGTGTTCCTACATGTGTCCTTATAGGTATGTATCTTTAATATTTCTCAAAGAAGTATAGAAGTGTGAAAAGATGGTATAGATTCCTTCAAGAAAAAAATTATCATGTGTTTTTGGTCATAATATAGTAGGGACCTCCTCAGGGCAAAGGTATGCTTTGATGCAGCCTCTCCCCATATAAGGGAGTTCAAGATCTTTGTATATGTATGTGCACAATATATATACAATATATTTACACAAGACATCCATAGAAAAATACATTCACAATGCAGTCACACAATACATCCATATAAAAATTAATTTGCAATGCAACCACACAGTACATGCATATAAAAACATATTCACACTCAGATCACAAAGCAAGTACTTAAGACTGACCACCAAACTCTGTAACTCCATCAAACCCCTCTAGACATTAGCTCCTCAGAAAAGTCCCTTCCAAGAGAAGCAGGAACCACACAAGCATAACTATATTCAGGTTGTGATTCAGCACTTAAACAATATAAACACAGAATAGGCCTGGCTAAAGTAACAAACTGTCTAGATGCAATCATGACATAGAAGACACTAAACATCTTATAGAGACACACAATACATGGTATATGTATGTATGATTTACTTGTGTTCTTGATTATTTTTCTCAGAATTTTTATTTATTTTATTTATTATTTATTTATTTTGATGATTTGATTTTGGTTTAACATCACAAACTCCCCCATATCAGGAGGCTATGATGGTGCCCCTTACAGAGGACTTTGCAGCATGGAATTTAATGAACCATGCCAACTTTGCCAGTGGCAGGGTTCGAACCACCATCCCCTTGACATTCGCTGCAAGTAACAATGCCTTAACCCACTCAATCAGCGAGCTTCCATTTACTTATTTACTATTCTTTATTTATTATGATGATGCGGGGCAATGGGCAAGGTGCAGGAGGAGCCAAGATGAGAGAGAGGGAGGGAGTGGTGAATGGGGGTGGAATGGGTGGGGATGAAATTGGTGGGAGTAGAAGTATGCATTTTGACTTTGGCTACCTCCCTTGTAAGGGGGAAAAAACCCTTGGTATATGTATGTATGTATATTTTCACTATTAACCCACTATCGGAGAAATAATAACGGAAGTACAGGGAAACTGTATATTTCGACTACTATCTGTAGTCCTCTTCAGCAGAATGCTTACAAGAAGTTAAGGTACAAGTATATATGAGGACAGTTGGTGGTATTTTGTCCGACCGCTCTTGACAAAATACCACCAACTGTCCTTCCTTGACCCAACCATTTTAAGGGCATGTAACCTGAGTCCCCCCGCTTTTCCCATCCCCTTTTATGTACCCCTCACTTCCTCATATATACTTGTACCTTAACTTCTTGTAAACATTCTGCTGAAGAGGACTACAGATAGTAGTCGAAATATACAGTTTCCCTGTACTTCCGTTATTATTTCTCTGATAGTGGGTTAATAGTGAAAATTTACAAATGTGTTATAACATACCAATTTCCAATATATGTATTCTGACCCAGAGCAGTGGACAGGATACAGGGATGACCTGTCATCCACAAGGAGGTAAGATGAGAGGGAGGATAGTGTGGTGGATGGGAGTGGAATGGGTGGGAATGGGTATGTACCTTTTGATTTGGCTACCTCCCTTGTTAGGGGGGGAACAGCCTTTGATATATAGATAGACTAATTTATTTATTCATTTATCATTCATTTACTCTTTCTTTTTCTCTCTACCTCATACATACATATACCAAAGGCTCTTTCCCCCTTACAAGGGAGGTAGCCAAAAAACAAAGGCATAAAAACCACTCCCACCCGTTCCATCCCCAACATACTTCACTCCCCTCCACCTTTTTCCCTCCCTCTTATCTTGGCACTTCCTGGATGATGGGTCATCCCTGCATCTTGCCCACTGCACTGGGTCAGAAGCAGTGTCGCAAGACACAGCACATCCACAGCAAGGCTGCTTCATTAAATTGGCAACCCCCCTCTGTCCCCTCATGCAGAAAAGGAGAAGACAGGGAGAAATTCCTTTAAGCTGCATTAATTTATTTCTCACACATACTCCCTCACCCCCCATCCTTCACCCACTCACCCTCATGCATCACAGTATCATCCATACACAACCATTCTCTATTCACCATTATCTTTTGTCCTCTCCCATCCTTCCTCAACAGACATTCCCCTCTTTCCCAATGCCCCTTTCACCTCATCCATCCATCTCATCCTAGGTCACCCCCTTATGTTCACTCCTTCCACCTCTGCCTTCCACACCTATTTTACTAATCTTCACTCATTATTTCCATATGTCCAAACCATCCCAATACTCTTTCATCAACCCTATCTCCTAACTTCCTTTCCACCCCCATTTTCCTCCTAACCTCATTTCTCACTCTATCCAGCCTAGTAACCCCTATCATACTTTTCAGGCACCTCATCTCAAACACATTCAAACTTCTCTCTTCCTCTCTTATGTTCCATGTTTCTGCCCTGTACAGTGCTGTCAGCACAACCACTCCATCATACAATCTCCTTTTAGCATCCATTCCCAAATGTCTATTTCTCATTACACTTTTTAATCCCCCAAGGCATTTACTTGCTTCTCTCAATCTACATTCTACCTCCACCTCCACTCCACCCTTTCCCGCCACATTCGAACCCAAGTATCTAAAACTGTCCACTTCCTCCAGTCTCTCTCCCTTAATACTCACTTCCAGTCTGCTGCCACTTTCTCCACTTGTACATATAATCGCCTTACTTTTACCCACATTTATCTTTAACTTCCTTCTTGTGCACACCTTTCCAAACCCTCTCACTAACTTCCTCAATCCCTTTCTGATCCTGCTAGAAGTGCAGTATCATCAGCAAACAACATCTGGCTTATTTTCCACTTTTCTCCATTTTCTTTAGCCATTTCCAATCCCTCACCCACTACCCTTGCATTTACCTCTCGCACCACCCCATCCGTGTATAGATTTAACAGCCAGGGCAACATAATACATCCCTGACAAAGTCCCACCTTTACCTCAAACCACACACTCTCTTCATTTCTAATCCTAACACAAGCTCTATTACTCTCCTAAAAACTCCCTCATAGAATCTAAAAATTTCTTCTCCTGAGTATTTTCATTCACCAGATACTGTGAATAGCAACCAGCCAACCCAATCACAAAATGATGGTGGATACCCCAATTTTACCCATGGTTTCAAGAGGCAACGTGTAGGAGTAACACATGTCTTTAAGGTTCATGACGCTGCTTTCAACAGTGTGCTAGAAAACTGCCCACAGCTGCAGTTATTAGAAATTGGTTTCACAACAAGGTATGATGTTATGATAATATGTTACAAACTCAGTATAATGAACTAATTCAGCCAAGGCCAGGCTCATTGTAGAAAAAAAGTTTGCTATCTTAGGACTTTGTTATTGACACACACACTGTCAACAAGTGCTCTAGTAAGCTGCATCCAAAAGATGAAATTTCTCAATAATACAAGGAGAACAGGAGACCAGGGTTGTATTGAGTGGGAAGGGAAATGCTTGTGGTTGCCCGAGATGGTATACTGCAGTGCTGTTAGTGTCTAGTGAACAAAAATGGAAGGGAATCAGGGCAGAATGAGGAAAAATGGCAGTGAGATTGAGCTGAACATAAACACAAGCATAAAGTCCTCTAGTGGTGCAAAACTGAAGCTTAATGTAAACAGAGGCCTTGAAACTCCAAGGTGGTTCCAAAAGCTAAGTGAAGATGAACCTTTTTCTGGATTTGGTAAGTACGAGAGGAAAAATTTGAGTCAAATCATAGACATAGAAAAAAGAAATGATTTTTAGCTAGAATTCATGGCCTAAAGAAATCATGGATGTAAAGAAAGAGATTGTGATTCTAAGAAAGGAATACCTTGAAGTAAACAAAGAGGTGTGTGATTTAAAGAAAAAGAATGCTGAAATAAATAATGAGCTAAGTGAATTAAAAAGATAATTGAGGTAAAATGTAAAAATGAAAGGATGAAAAACAAAGATACCACCAATAGTGCGACTTTAAAAAAAGAGGTAAATGATAAAATACAGGCAATGTCTGAAAAAAATTAGGAATTAAGAGAGGAGAATTTGCTAAAGATTAAAAAAAAAAATGGAAAGAAAACCAAGAAACTGAAAAGATAGTCTTTAAAGAAATAGTACAATAACTAATGCAGAAGAATACAAAAGACACAATTATTCAAGTAATCAAAGAAAAAGCAAATTGGGTAAGAGATACAGTGGATAAGAAAAAGTGTATTGTAGTATATGGACTAAAAGAAAACATGGTCGTTAGGTACTTCAGAGCAGAAGAAAAGAAATAAATAGCAAGAATAATTCTAAAAAGAGTACAAGATGGAGATCAAGAAATAGAAAAGGAAATAGACAAAGTATATAGAATGGGACAATACACAAAAGAAAGAAATCAACCTCTAAAGATAAAATTAAGGTCACAAATGGTAGCAGAAGACATAGCAAAATCAGGAAAGTTAGCAAAGAGTGAACACTATCAAGATATATGGATATAAATAGAAATGAATGTTGAAAGAGAAAGAGAAGACACTAAAAGGTGAAGCTAAAAAAAAAAAAAACAAGAAAAGAATAGAGATTGAAAAAAAGGAGTTCTATTGGAGAGTGTTAGACATGAGGCTGAGAAAATGGTATATTCAGGTAAGGGAAATGAAAGGAACAGAAAACGAGATGGAGAAGGAAAAAATTAAAAGTGGCTTATACTAACATAGATGGATTGATCTCAGGATTAAATGAACTAAATGATTACCTGTCAGAAGAAAAACCAGACATAATGGGAATTGTGGAGACAAAATTAAGGGGTCCACTACCACCAAATAGTGTTGGACATGGATCATATAATCACTGGATTAAAAATAGAGATGAGAAACAGGGTGGAGGAGTCATGTTTTTGGCTAAGAAAAACTTAAATGTGACGAAGGTTACAGATGGTAAAAACAGTGTGGAAATGATCATGATAAAAGTTGAAGATAGTGACATGAAAAGTAGAAAGTTTGTGGTGATTCATGTGCCCTCCAAAAATGAGCTCTTGGAAAGAGAGCGAGTATTCTAAAATGTTAGAAGATACAAGGCATTCATTAAATGAGATGGAGGATGGAGGAAACCTGGTACTTACGGGAGATTGTAACTGCAAAGAAATTTGTTAGGAAGAGATGATAGTGAAAGGTGGAGAGGATCTATGGGAAAATGTATATGACATGACTACAGAACATAGAATGACACAATGGATAAAAGAAAATACCAGATATAGAAGTAATGAAGAACTATCAAGACTAGATTTACTATTTACATCAGAACCTGAAATAGTCGATAAAATTGAATACAAGACACCATTTGGGAAGTGTGATCACATATTGATAGAATTTGAACTAGAGGAAATATGTAAAAAGAGAAATGAGAAATACAGAAAAGGAAGACTGATGTATAACAAAACAGACTTTGGGAAACTTAAGATTTTTTTTCAAAATACGAGTTTGGAAAATTCTACAATGAAGAGATACATGTGGAAGAAAAGTGGATGATTTTGATGGAAATTTATAATGAAGGAGTGGATAAATACGTACCAAGACAGAAACAGGAAAAGGTGCAGTGGGGCAAAAGATAGAAGAGAAACCATGGAAAAGATAGAAAAATATAAAAAAACCTGGAAAGTGGCAAATATATATAAATCAAATGAATGAATGTGTAAAAGTGCACAGAAAGGAAAAAGAAACTATGAAAAAGACATAATAGAAAAATGTAAAGACCAACCTAAGCTATTCTATAGATATGTGAATGGTAAACTCAAAAACAAACAGGAAATGGTGAAACTACATCATGGAAATATAGAATACACAGAAGATTTAGAAATGGCTGAAGTCATGAACAATCACTTCAAGTCAGTTTTCACTAGAGAAAATGTACAGCATTGGGATGAAGGGTGTGAAGTGGGATTCCCCCCCCCCATGAGGGAAATAATAATAACACAAAAAGAAATAATGGATCATTTAATGAACCTTGACATCATAAAGTCACACATCTCAGACAGAATTGCAAATTGGATACTAAAAGAATGTAAAGAAGAACTAATGGACAAAATATATAATATTATAAGTTGCTCACTCAAAGAAGGAAAAATACCAAAGGACTGGAAAAATGCCAATATTGTACCAATATATAAAGGAGGAAACAAGACTCAACAAATTACAGACCAGTTCCCCTTACTAGCACTGTAGCCAAAATTTGTGAAAAATTTAATAACAGATGGATAAAACATCTGGAAGAAAATATACTAAACCCGAGACAATTTGGATTTAGACAGGGAAGATCATGTGCCACAAATTTAATCTGTTTCTACTCGAGACTAATAGGGACAGATGGGCTGATTGTGCTTTCCTAGAATTAAAAAAAGCCTTTGACAAAGTACCACATAAAAAATCATTAAGAAAACTGGAAACCATAGGAGGGATACAAGGTAAACTACTGAACTGGATGGAGGATTTCTTGCATGGAAGGAAAATGAGAGTAGTGCTCAGAGAAAAGAGTTCAACTTGGGAAGAGGTGATTAGTGGAGTTCCACAGGGATCAGTATTGGCTCCAATAATGTTTGCTATTTATGTGAATGACATGGATGAAGATGTGGAATGTTACATGAGCTTCTTTGCAGATGATGCAAAATTGCTGAGGAAAGTGAATACTGAAAAGGATTGTGAATCGCTGCAGAGAGATCTGAACAAGGTTTGGAAATGGAGTCAGAAATAGGAAGTGTACTTCAACATTAAGAAAGTAGCAGAATGGAATTTGGAAAAAGTAAAAAAAGAATATCAGGCCAATATAAAATCGGTACAAAGGAAGTAAAGAAAGATCTGAAAAAGAACTGGAAGTAATCATCATAAATGATATGTCTCCTGATAAACAGATAAACAAAATTGTTGGAGAAGACTACAACTTGCTAAGATCAATAAAGGTGGCTTTTACCTACTTGGACGAGGAAATGGTGAAGAAAATACTAGTCACACTGATAAGGCCTAGACTGGAATATGCTGCAACACTATGGTCACCCAGTACCAAAAAGAATGTAAAGAAAATTGAAAGAATTCAGAAAGCAACTACAAAGATGGCCCCAACACTTTCAAAACTGTCATATGAGGAGAGATTGTCAAAACTGAAATTATCGACTCTGGAAGAAAGAAGAGAAAGAGGGGACTTGCTAACCATCTATAGAATCATGAAAGAAAGGCATGGGAGCCCTTGATAGAGAAGACTTACTAAATTGGGATAAGAGAAATACAGGGAGACATAAAAAAAAAAAACTCGAAAAGGACAGTTATAGAAGAGACCTAAAACAAACAGCTTTCCACACAGAATGGTGGATGTGTGGAACAAACTGGATAAAACAATAGTGTGTGCAGGAACTATACACAAATTTAAGAGCAAACTAGACACTGTGAGATACAAAGATAGGACACCACGAGCATAGCTCCCCTTCCCATAAGATACAACTTAGTAAATACACACACACACACTTCTTGAACAGAAGAAAAATGAGGGTGGTACTTAGAGATAAGAACTCAAATTGGGAAGAAATGATAAGCGGAATCCCTCAAGGCTCTGTATTGGCTCCAATAATGTTTGCTATTTATATAAATGATATGGATGAAGGCATGGAATGTTATATGAACTTCTTTGCAGATGATGCAAAACTATTAAAGAGAGTAAGTACAGAGGAAGACTGCAAATCTTTTCAAGAAGACCTGGACAAAGTCTGGAAATGGAGTCAGAAGAGTGAAGTGAACTTCAACATTAAGAAATGTAGTATAGTGGAATTTGGAAAAACCAATATAGAATCTTGGGTCAATATAAAGTTGGTACAAAGGAAATTAAAAAAGTAAACTTGGAAAGGGACCTAGGAGTAACTATCTCAAATGACATGACACCAGACAAACAGGTCGACAAATTGGGCGGGGAAACTTTTAACTTATTAAGATCAATGAAAGTAGCCTTTGACTACATGGATGAAGAGATGGTAAAGAAAATATTAGTTACACTGATAAGACAAAAATTGGAATATGCAGCATCACTATGGACACCTAGTACAAAAAAAAACATAAAGAAACTAGAAAGAAATCAAAGAGTATTGACAAAGATGGCACCAACACTCTTTACAATTTGACATACAAACAAAGATTGGATAAACTAAATTTACCAACCCTGGAACAAAGAAGAGAAAGAGGTGATTTGCTAACCATTTACAGAATTATGAAAGGGATGGAAATTCTTGATAGGGATGACCTACTAAAATGGGACAGAAGAAATACAAGAGGACACAAGAAGAAACTTAAGAAAGACAGTTACAGAAGAGATCTGAAAAAGAATAACTTCCCACACAGAGTGATAGATATCTGGAACAAACTGAATGAGGAAACAGTGAGTGCTAAAACTATACATGACTTTAAGAAAAAACTGGATGCGGAAAGATATAATAGCGGGTCACTATGAGCATAGCTCTCTTCCTGCAAAATACAACTAGGTAAATACAACTAGGTAAATACACACACACACACCTGTAACAAAGAAGAAAAAGAGGTGATCTATTGGCCATTTACAGAATCATGAAAGGCATGGAAATCCTTGACAGAGAAACCTTATTAAATTGGGGTAGAAGAAAAACAAGGTGACATGAAAAGAAACTCGAAAAGCACAATTATAGAAGAGATCTGAAAAAACAAAGCTTTCCACACAGAGTGGTGGGTGTCTTGAACAAATTGAACAAAACAATAGTGTGTGCAAACACCATACATGAATTTAAGAACAAACTAGATGTTGCGAGATACAAAGACGGGTCACCACGAGCATAGCTCCCCTTCCCATATAATACAACTACCGTATGTACTCATGTATAGGTCACACTTTTTTTAACTAAATATTTTGCCAAAATCAGGGGTGCAACCTATCCACTTAACATTAATGAGGGACACTACTCTGTCACTGAAGTCACAACAATTGGCAATTTCAATGTGGTGTTCACAATACATGCATTGGAAAGTTTTTCAAGCCTTTTGTATGCGTAAAATATATATATCAAAGGTTCCTACTGACTCGCTGCTTTAAACTGAACTATTGCTGTTAGAAAATTGTATATCAATTACAATAAAATTGTAATATATTCTCTTTTCCAACTCTTTCATATATACTGTTGTATAGTGTTCAGTTGACAGTTAAACTATTGATTTTTTTTTGTCAAGTTGACTATAATGTTTTTATGCAAGTGCATTTGTTTACAATTATAGTTTTAGAAACGCAACTGTTGTTTATGTAAGTTTGCATTATGCACATTATGCACACATGTGACAGTTGGACAATCTACATGTGTTCTGATATTAAAATTTTGTGAGTAAAGTTTTAAAATAAAGGTAAATATCTGATCATTTTTATGTTTGAATGGGTCTTGTAAATCACCAGATTATAGTGCGACCTATCCATGGGTCAACTGCAAATAACCACTTTGACAACCACAAATTAGTGGAGCGACCTATCCACTGGTGCGACCTATACGTGAGTATATACAGTAGGTAAATACACACACACACCTGTATGCTGTAGTAAGCATACTCTTCCTCTGGATAGAGCAGGTCTCCATTATCTTTTGTGATTACTTAACAAAGATGAGTTTTCTACAATTAATTTTGAAAACAAGACTGAACTAGTAATTTAGTGGAGAAGCAAAAAAAAGGCATTTTAGTGTGTGGAAAGCTGTTTTTTCAGATCTCTTCTGTAACTGTCTTTCTTAAGTTTCTTCTCATGTCCTTTTGTATTTCTTCTGTCCCATTTAAGTAGGTCATCCCTATCAAGGATTTCCATCCCTTTCATAAGTTTGTAGATGGTTATTAAATCACCTCTTTCTCTTCTTTGTTCCAGAGTTGATAAGTTTAGTTTGTCCAATCTTAGTTCATATGTCAACTTGCAAAGTGTTGATGCCATCTTTGTCAATACTCTTTGAATTATTTCTAGTTTCTTTATGTTTTTTTTTTTTACTAGGTGTCCATAGTCATGCTGTGTATTCTAATTTTGGTCTTACCAGTTTATTTAGTATCTTCTTTACCATTTCCTCATCCATGTAGTCAAAGGCCACTTTCATTGATCTTATTAAGTTGTAAGTTTTTTCATAATGCATGTATGTATTATGTTGAATAAAGTACTTTCCCCTATTACATATGTTACGATATGATAAAGTATTTTCCATCATGAATATAAAATTGTTTCAGGATATCCTGCAGTCCTGCAAGAGTTAATTGGGAATGCTTGGAAAATATCAAGAAACTGCATAATTTGACACATCTCACTCTTGACAGTTTATCAATAACTAATGGAAACTTCTTTATATTGGTAAGCATTCATTATTTGCTTTTTTCTAAAAAAAATTAATTGTTGAAAAAAAAATTATTTTATGATATTCATATATGTTCATAAATTGACAGCATCCATACGGTTTTGTAATGATCTTATTCTATTCTATATACTAAGGGGTTTTTCCACCTTACCAGGGAGGTAGCCAAGTCAAAAGGCATATACCCACTCCCACCCATTTCATTCCTACCCACTCTACTCCCATCCACTACCCTTTGCCCCCTCTCATCTTAGTTCCTCATGGATGATGGGACTTCCCTGTATCCCACCCACTGCCCTGGGTAAGAATCATTGTAGCAGGACATAGCACATCTACAGCAATCCTGGCTCACTTAATCAGCAACCCCCATTTTCCATCCCCTCATGGATAAAAAGATAAGGAGAGATCCCTTAAGGCTGTGTCAAAATATCTTTCACACATAACCACTCCCTAACCCCCCCTTCCATGCCCTACTCATTTCCTTGCATCACAGCAACATCTAAATATATCCATTCTCATCTCACCCCTTTCTCTTGCCTTCTCCTTTCCTTGCTCAACAGACATTCCCCTCTTACTCAATGCCCTTTTCTTCCTATCCATCCATCTCATCCTCTGTCATCCCCTCAAGTTCACTCCCTCCACCTCTGCCTTCTACACCTCTTTTACTATTCTATCTTCACTCATTCTTTCCATGTGTCCAAACCATCCCAGTGTTCTTTCATCAGCCTTATCTGCCATCGCCTTTTTCACCCTAGCTCTCCTCCTCACCTCATTTCTCACTCTAACATTGTAACCCCTTCCATATTTCTCAGATATTTCATCTCAAATACATTCAAACTTTTATTCTATCCTCTCTCAAATTCCAAGTCTCTGAGCACAGTCATCTCTTCATATAATCTCTTCTTTCCATCCATTCCCAAATGTATATTTCTCATTTCTCCACTCCTCCCTTTCTGGCCACATGTGACCCCAAATACCTAAAGCCATCCACTTTCTCCAGCCTCTCTCCTTTCAGACTTACTTCCAACTCACTGCCATACTCCCCCTTGTGTATCTCATCACCTTGCTTTTACCAATATTTACCTTCAACTTTCTCTTGTCACATACTTTCTCAAACTCTGTCAGTAACTCCCTTAACCCTTTCCATACAATGATGCCTACGTAGGCATCATGAGGCACAAGTGGGTATTTGAGGATGCCAGTAGTGCCATCTCGATTATATTCATTTTTTAATTGTAGCTGAATGACCCCTGTATTCTGTGAGCTGACTTGATCATGTTTTCTGTGGTTATTAATATTCAGAGTGAAAGAGAATGATTAATACAGCTGTAACTTTATATTTTATAACACGAATACTGTGATGCATCTTCGAATCCTCATACACCAAGCAGCCAATGCTGCCCATGAGAATTTGACTCATATTGAAGAGATTAATCCCCCCTCTGAGCATGTCCCACAAAAGAGGACACAGTGTTACACCCAGTGAGGGCATGAGACATTGGAAGTGCATGTGCCTTGCTCAGACCCAGAAATGAAGCTATTTCATGAGTAGCCAAGAAATGGAGGTGTTTGCTTGTCCCAAAGGCTATCCAAAGTTTGTCTTCATTTGACAGTGACAGAGCTAGCTTCACTGCCAGAACTACCATATCTATATCTACAGTTTGAACAAGAATTTGGTGGTAGCTGTACTGAGCAGCATGGCATGCATGTAGCATCATGCAAGTATCTGTCTCTGTGTATACACAGAGCAAGTGATCCTGTACTCTCTTGAGCTGGTGCAGAGAGTAACTGCTATCTATCTGTCATCACTAGCACCTTGCTACTACCATCATCAAAGGAGTCAATGACAACCTCAGAAAGGAAATGGATGAGCTCCATTTTGTTGCTGTCTACATGCAAGAAACTGCCAATTTCTTGGAATGGTTGCTGACTTGTCAACATACCTTCTCACACCTTTTCTGTGTTTCTCTCTGGCTGTGGATTTCAGTGAGTCAGGATTGTAGTTGTCCCACACAAGGTCAAGACATGAACAGTGTCAAAGCTGTTCTTGGATGTAAGGGATGAAAATTTGGTTTGCACATTCTTCAAATGGCTTGGATGTACCAGATTTCAATATATGCATGACCACAGCTCCATCAAGAGCCTTGGCAGTGACAGTGGGTGTATCTGATTGTGTCTCTGAATGGTCTTCCAGACATCTAAGCAAGTCACTCTTCATCTTTAGATGGAGTTTACCTGACTCTAGGGCAGGGGGACATGCCTGATTCTCATGTCTAAAAAAAGCTTCCAAATTGTCACCTTGTGTTTGGTAGGTTATAAAGTCTTGAAAAGAGTTCCACATCACTTTTGAGAGAAGAGAGAGTTCATCTGCTTCATGATTTTGGTTTGTTGTTGGGTTTTGGTGCCAAACAAAGGTAACTTGTTGCATTGACTTAGTTCTATCTATACGACACTCTCTAGTGAATCCATCAAACTGCTCCTGACCAATTTGTCTGACAGTACAAATGGTCTCCACTGCTGATGCATCTGGAATTTCTGTGGTGTCAAGGACAAGCAAGTCCTGGCTGTCCTCTTCAAAGAGATTTCCCAGCTTCTCGATAACTTTCACGAGTAAGTGTACATCTTTTACAAAAGACTTCTGTACACTTGGAATTTGCTCATAATGCATTGTGTCCTTTTTCTGGTGCTGAACCTTACTTTCAAATTTGTCAGTCAGTCTGGCAGCCTCTGGTCCAGAAATCATCAAAAGTGTGGTATAGTGTAGGACTAATACAAATTTATGGCATAGTGTATTGGACATAAGACTAAGAACTAGTGCAAGGGTGGAGTGCTGCATGCCCGACCCCCTAGACACTCCCCACATAAGTGTCCCATTCATACTTATATCAAAGCTCTCTTTATGTATGTGTGCTTACAGCACCTAGCACCTTTGCCCACGGGCAGTTGTACTGCATGCCCGACCCCCAGATGCTCCCCACATAAGAACCCCATTCATACTTATATAAAAGCTCTCTTTATGTATGTGTGCTTACAGCACCAAGCACCTGCGCCCACAGGCAGTTGCTCTGTAGACCTCTTGGGTACTTGATATGGCCCCTCTGTACGCATAACCTACTGATTAATAAACCCACAAACTATACACCCTGTTTCACTGCTGCCCTTGCAACATGCTTGCAAAGACAAAGCTGCAAGGCACTTTGATTCACTGTAAGGCCAATGACTCCTCCATCACTTATGACATAAGCATTGTTTTGCTCATGCACTTGACCGATGGCAATGCATAGAAAGCTTGGTTAGTCTTCTGTGCCATAAAGTGGCCAGCACTGAATTCCTTGTAAATCTCTGGGTGTTTCTGTGAAAGCTGAGCCATGTCTCTCAGGTGCACAGGTATCCAAACAAAGTATGCAGCTTTTTCAGTTATATAGTATAATAATGATAATAATAATAATGATAACATTGTTAATAGGGTTTTTGAGCTGATATTTTATCTTTGTTACATTGCACAAAATAATCATAATTTCTACCCATCATGATAAGGATTGAATGCACTCTAAAGGGAAATGTCTACCAAAACCAGTGGCATATGGGAGCCATTTTGGGAAAATGGCTGCTGTGGCTGACAGACATAATTTCAAGTGCCCCATTATCTGAAAATGATCATGACATATTAGTCTACATGTTTGCCAATTTTCATGCTTTTATCACAAAATGAACAATTGTCCTAAGATTCTGAGCTATGCCCCCCAGACTAAATGCCTATCTCTTCCCTTCTACTCTCATTTGTGCCATACCCATGCACATTAAAAGACCCAAACCTTAGGGTTCTGGTTGGAAACTCCTCTCAGACCTTCTTATGCCTTGACTTCTTGTAGGAGTGTACCCATTAGGGTTACAGAGAGCAGGATGCCTAGTCCCATCACTCCATCCCATTTTAGCTGCCTTTTAAGACCCGAGTGGGAAAATGTGGTGGCAGTATTCTTTCTTCCCCCTACCACAGTGGGGTATAGGAGAAAAATAGAAATATATATTCAGAGAAGTGGTACAGGGCAATATCATAAGTGGGGGGACAGAATAATGAAGGCACAGTCACAGTACATTAAAGTAGCATGATTCCTCTAATAGATAATTCCTCTTAAACATAGGGGTGCCCCATATAGACCCTAAAGTATCAGCTGCAGATTTTACTGAACAATAACATGTAACCAATACCCCAGATGGGGAGATTAATGTATTTCTTTACTTACCTTACTATATACAAATATAGATCTCCCTCATTTTCATATGTCCAAAAATATCTCGGCAATTTTTCTGCCTACCCTATCCAACAGCTCTCTTTCCATCCCTACTCTACCTCACCCCCAAATGTTTCATTCTATCCATCCTCAGATATATATATATATATATATATATATATATATATATATATATATATATATATATATATATATATATATATATATATATAACTGAATCCAGCATAGCTAGGTACCTTTTATTTCCTGTGAGTCAAGGTTAGTAGTCTCTCAGGTGAGATAGTATCGAAACTCTATAAATAGTCCAGATATGGTTAATCCACCCAATTTGTTTATCATAGTATGAAGTAACTCTTGCCTTTGACCCTAGCAGTATAGTAGGGGAGGGGACAAGAGTGGCCCTTCATCTGTGAGGTGCTAAGATGGGAGGAACAGTAAATAGATTTTGGATGGGTGTGGGATGGATGCAGGATGAGTGTATATTTTGACTTGGCAACCTTCCTTATAAGGGGGAAAAGGCCATTTGGTATATGTATGTGATAATAATGTATGCATCTATTTTTCGTTTTTCTCCATCCAGATAGCTGAATCCTGTGTGAAGCTTTGCCATCTCAGAATAAAAGATTTGGGATCATCAGCAAAGTGTTGCTATAAAGCTCATTTGATTAAAGCAATACCTGCATTTAAACAGTTGCAGAAGTTTAGGTAAAAGACTATTCACAGTTCCTATTTCATATGATAGGAGGCAGATATTTGTGCTCTTTACAAATATTGTAATTTGAGATTATTAGCTATGATTGCATTGTAGCACTTAAAAATTTCAGATGTAATGTTCCATATACATTTGTGTAATTACATAGTTGTAATATATGGTATGTGTTTGTACATTTCATATTTCTTTTGTACATACATACATATACCAAAGACTCTTCCCCCTTACAAGGGAGGTAGCCAAAAAACAAAGGCATAAAATCCACTTCCACCCATTCCATCCCCACATACTCCACTCCCATCCACCCCCCTCCCTCCCTCTTATCTTGGCTCCTCATGGATGACAGGTCATCCCTGCATCTCATCCACTGCCCAGGGTTAGAAGCAGTGTCGCAAGACAGCACATCCACAGCAAGGCCACTTCATTAAATCAGCTACACCCCTCTCCATCCCCTCATGCAGAAATGGAGAAGACAGGGAGAAATCCTTTCAGGCTGTGTCAATTTATTTTTCACACATGCTCCCTCACACCCCATCCCCCACCCACTCCCTTTCATGCATCACAGCATCATCTATACCCAACCATTCACCATCCACCACTATCTTCTGTCTTCTCCCTTCCTTCCTCAATAGATATTCCCCTCTTTCCCAATGACCTTTTTACCCCATTCATCCATCTCATCCTTGGTCGCCCCCTCATGTTCACTCCTTCCACCTCTGCCTTCCACACCTCTTTTACTTATCTTTCTTCACTCATTATTTCCATGTGTTCAAACCATCTCAATACTCTTTCATCAACCCTATCTCCCAACTCACTTTCCACCCCTGTTCTCCTCTTCACCTCCTCGTTTCTCTGTCCAGCCTAGTAACCCCTATCATACTTTTCAAGCACCTCATCTCAAACACATTCAAAATCCTCCTTTCTTCCTCTCTTATGTTCCATTTTTCTGCCCCATATAGTCCCTTCCCATATAGTACAACTAGGTAAATACAATCTCCTTTTAGCATCCATTCCCAAATGTCTATTTCTCATTACTTTTAATCCCTCAAGGCATCTACTTGCTTTTCTCAGTCTACATTCTACCTCCACCTCCACTCCTCCCTTTCCTGCCATATTCGCATCCAAGTATCTAAAACTCCACTTCCAGTCTTTCTCCCTTAATACTCACTTCCAGTCTGCTGCCACCTTCTCCCCTTGTACATCTCATCACCTTACTTTTACCCATATTTATCTTCAACTTCCTTCTTTTGCACACCTTCCCAAACTCTGTCACTAACTTCCTTAATCCCTCCTCTGATCCTGCCACAAATGCAGTGTCATCAGCAAAGAACAACTGGCTTATCTCCCACTTTTCTCCATTTTCTTTAACCATCTCCAATCCTTGACCCATCACCCTTGCATTTACCTCTTGCACAACCCCATCCATGTATAGATTGGACAGCCAAGGCGACATAACACATCCCTGGTGAAGTTCCACCTTTACCTCAAACCACTCACTCCCTCAATTTCTGATTCTAACACAAACTCTGGAGTTGTGGGTTTGAAACTTGTTTTGAGGAAGTGTTGCTGATGATATTGCATTGTTGTTTTAGTAATGGTATCTTTATTTGAATGGCTTCAGCTGCTTCATAGGTGGGGGATGGGTTTAATTTTGAATATATGAGGATTTTTATAGTTCTCAAATTTTTTTTCTGATTATTGTATTAATATATTGTATTCCAGACTAGAACAACATCACCTGGCACCTGCAGCTGATTTATTTCAAGCTCTTAAAAGCTGTTCCAAACTTGAGCAACTGTTTATCCATTCAGAACGTGACAGCATGGCTCTTGATACTGATGCTTTGTGTTCATTGATTGACCAGCATACTTCTCTTCTGTTTGTCTTTGTTGTTGGTGCAGGAACCACAAAAGCCAAGTGTACAATAGTTACCAGGAAGTATAAAAAAACGTAAGTATCAAATATTTTTACTTTGTTCATGTATAAGTCAATATAGTGCAGGCAAATATAATAAATGCATTTAAGTACAATAAATGGAGTTCATACATCATAAGTAAATACAATTGAATGTGTAAGAAATAAACTCAGTAGGGAAGGGAACCCAGAAAATCATAGTTACTAATTTCAAATTAGAAAAGGAAGTTATATAAGTCATTACAGGTCGTTGAATTTATGAAGCGGCCTTGCTCTGGATGTGCTGTGTCTTGCGACACTGCCTCTGACCCAGGGCAGTGGACAGGATGCATGGATGACCCGTCATCCAGGAGGTGCCAAGATAGGAGGGAGGGAGGAGGGTGGAGGGGAGTGGAATATTGGGAAATGAAATGGGTGGGAGTGATTTCTATGCCTTTCTCTTTTTGGCTACCCCCGTGTGTAAGGGGGGAAAAGCCTTTGGTATATATATGTACAAGTATACACAATGCACTAAAGTTTAGGAGTCAAACATGAGTATATATGGGAAAGGGTGGGCGATGAAAAGTTAGTTGATAGGGCATTAATTGACTATGTAGTGATATCCAAAGGAAGGAAAGGAAGAATTCTGTATGTCCATGTTCTCTTGGGAGAGAGTGGTGAAGTGTCAGTTTAATTTTTTGGTAGAAAGAATATTGAGATTGGAGGATAACTACAGAAATGGGAAAAGGGTGGAAGGTAGAGAGGTGCTTAGAGCAATTAATTTGAATAAAAAGGAAAAAAGAATGATTGCCTGGAAAAAAAATTCTTTCATGGTAAAGTAATAGATCCTTTTTGTCTGATTCTTTGAAATCCTTTTTTCTGTTCTAAATATCATCATTATACCACCTATCACTATTTTCATTTCTCCAATGTGGGTAGTCCCAATTTTTCTAGTCTACTTTTCGTATGTGGTATTCACCCAAATAACCAAAGCTACTCAAAAGGGATTGGTGCCACCTGCATAGAGCTGGTGGCAGGGGATTTTTTGTGGCCAGTTGCCCCCCTCAGTACTATTACATTGACATTTCTCCCTAAATCCTCTATGCACTCATTTAAATCTATCCAAAAGGCCTCCCTTTCTTCTACACTCTTCTCACTGCCGGGCCCATATGCACTTACAAAGACCCACATCTCCTTTCCCAGTTTCACCTTCATCCACATTATCCTTGAGGAAACCTCCTTCCACTCCACTACACGTTTACCTATCTCTTCACTTACTAGAATAGCCACCCCTTCCCTCCCTTGCCCTCTCTTCACTCCTGATAACCTCCCACTTACACTCCCAAACTTACACTCACCCTTCCCTTTCAACTTAGTTTCACTCAAAGCCAACACATTCATCTTTCTTCTCACAAACATACTACCTATCTCTTCCCTTTTACTCTCATCTGTACCACATCCACACACATTAAAAGACCCAAACCTTAGGGTGCTGGTCGGAAAACTCCCAGACCCTCTTATGCCATTACTTTTTCTTTTAGGAATGTCCCCTGTGGGGCTACAAGGAGAAGGATGCCTAGTCCCAATCCCTGTCCCTTTCTTCTCGCCTCTTACGATCCAAGTGGAAATACTTGGTGGCAGTATTCTTTTCCCCCACCACAGGGAAAAGCTATAGGAAAGGGGATGGATGTTTTTTTGGCTTTTATGGATCTGGAAAAGGCTTATGATAAGGTAGACAGAAAGGCACTGTGGGAGGTTATGCAGATATACGGGGTAGGAGGAAAGCTTCTAGGAGCTGTCAAGAGTTTTTATGAGAGTAGTAGAGCTTGTGTCAGGATTAGAAATGGAGAGAGTGAGAGGTTCAAGGTAAAGGTGGGACTTCGTCAAGGATGCATTATGTCGCCCTGGCTGTTCAACTTATTCATGGATGGGGTAGTGCGAGAAGTAAATGCAAGGGTAGTGGGTCAGGGATTGGAGATGGTTAAAGAAAATGGAGAAAAGTGGGAGGTGAACCAGCTGTTGTTTGCGGACAACACTGCACTTGTGGCAGGATCGGAGGGATTGAGGAAGTTGGTGACAGAGTTTGGGATAGTATGTGATAGAAGAAAGCTAAAGATAAATGTGGGTAAAAGTAAGGTGATGAGATGTACAAGGGGTGAAAGTGGCAGTAGACTGGAAGTGAGCATAAAGGGAGAGCAACTGGAGGAAGTGGATAGTTTTAGATACTTGGGTGCAAATGTGGCAGGAAAAGGTGAAGGTGGAGGTAGAATGTAGATTGAGAGAAGCGAGTAAATGCCTTGGTGGATTAAAGAGTGTAATGAGGAATAGACATTTGGGAATGGATGCTAAGAGGAGACTGTATGAAGGTGATTGTGCCAACAGCACTGTATGGGGCAGAAACATGGAACATAAGAGAGGAAGAGAGAAGGAGTTTGAATGTGTTTGAGATGAGGTGTCTGAGAAGTATGATGGGGGTTACTAGGCTAGATAGAGTGAGAAATGAGGAGGTGAGGAGGAGAACAGGGGTGGAATGGGAGTTGGGAGATAGGGTTGATGAAAGAGTATTAGGATGTTTTGGACACATGGAAAGAATGAGTGAAGAAAGACTAGTAAAAGAGGTATGGAAGGCAGATGTGGAGGGAGTGAACATGAGGGGACGTCCTAGGATGAGGTGGATGGATGGGGTGAAGGGGGCTTTGGGGAAGAGGGGAATGTCTGTTGAGGAAGGACGGGAGAAGACAGAAGACAGGGGTGAATGGAGAATGGTTGTATATGGATGATGTTGTGATGCATGAGGTGGAATGGGCGAGGGGATGGGGGGTGAGGTAGTATGTGTGAGCAAAATTTGACGCAGCCCAAAGGGATATCTCCCCGTCTTCTCCTTTTAGGCATGGGGGGACGGAGAGAGGGGGTTGCCGATTTAATGAAGCAGCCTTGCTGTGGATGTGCTGTGTCTTGCGAAACTGCTTCTGACCCAGGGCAGTGGACAAGGTGCAGGGATGACTCGTCATCCAGGAGGTGCTAAGATAAGAGGGAGGGTGGAGGGGTGTGGAGTCTATTCAGGGATGGAATGGGTGGGAATGATTTTATGCCTTTTCCTTTTGGCTACCCCCCTTGTAAGGGGGAAAAAGCCTTGGTATATGTATGTATGTATGTAGTTGCCCCCCAACTCTTAGGGTTGGGGGGCTAGTCCCACAATGAAGACGTTGCCACACCAGGACATATAATGTCATAATGGCCATTCATTGCACACCAGAAACACAAAGAATGGAGTACCATAGGGCTCAGTTCTATCTCCCACACTCTTTAATCTATACATGCACAATATACCCACATGTGACACCTCAGAAATATAAATCCCTTCCTCCACAGATGACATAACAATTACATGCACACACTGTAATCCAAACAAAGCTGCAGAAATACTACAACCATACTTAAACACACTCAACACACTACATATAGCCCCAACCAAATCTACTTATCACCAGCTGGACAACAGAACACAAATACATATCACACCTCTATATCAACAACACTCTCAGGACCTGGAGCCGCAGCATCTATGTCGTGGGACCACCCCCCAACCTCAAGAGTTGGGGGCCAAACGGTGGCAACCAGCCCTGGCCACCGGCTCTACGCAGGTGGCACCGATCCCCAAGAGGAGCTACGACTGCCTTGGGGAGTACCACAATCCTTTTTCTCAACATGCAATGTTACGTTTTTTCTGCACCGAGGGGTGATTTTCCGGCGATCACCCCTCTTCTTCTACTTTTAGCCGGAGATGTAGAGAGCAATCCTGGACCCACCACAAAATACACATACCCAACATGCTCTAAATCCATTACCTCGAGTAGACAGACAAAGGGCTCAGTTTAGTGCAATATGTGCAAAAACTGGGCCCATCTCACTTGTACAACACTTGCTGACACAAACCAATACACAAACACTTGGACATGTTCTACCTGCCCTCCAGTAACCCCATTCCCACCTCCCCAACCACAGCCAGCACCCTTACCCACTCCCAATTTCCCTTTGCCCTTATCCCCAATCAGTACTCCCCTTCCTTTGTCCCCAATCTCTCCTTTCCCCCCCTCTAACCCAGATCCTATACCTTCCCCATTAACACCCCAAACTCAACCCCAAACGGCAACATACAACACATACAGAACACACAACATCAACATATTACAACACAACATTGATGGTATTAACACGAAAAAACATGAACTCGAACACTTTCTTAAACAACACAACATACACATTGCAATTATACAAGAAACAAAACTAAGACACTCACACAAAACACCATCATTTCATAATTACACCACCATCAGACAAGACTGGACCGACGGCAATGGCGGTGGACTCATCACCCTGATCCACCACTCCATCTGTTTTGTGGACACAAGTGTCACAACCAAAATTCTCCTCCCTACCACAGATAACACTACAGAAATCCAATCCATTCGAATCTGCACAGGCAACAAATCAACACTGACAATAGTTAATATGTACATTCCCCCCCAATCATCCCCCACAGTTCCAAACACCTTCAGGCCTCAATTTAGCCAACTAGCCTCAATCCCCAACCTGATCATGGGTGGTGACTTCAACGCCAAGTCGTCTGCGTGGTATGTCGACAACCCTGACACAGACAGAGGGCTTGATATACAGACTCAGTTTCACTCATTGACTATCATGAACAACACACATAATCATACACATATCCCACACCAAGACCTATACACTCCCTCCTCTCCTGATATCACCTTCTACTCCCCCTGGCTAACCCCAACAACATCATGGAGAGTGGTCGGAACCCTTGGTTCTGACCACCTTCCAATCATCATCACCACCAAAACAAGATGCACCCCAGTTGGCCACAGACACACATACACCAATTACAAGAGAGCTAACTGGGAAGCTTTTACTGAAGAGACAGAACAACATTTTGAAACACTTAACAGTACACCAATCACAAACATAAACAATGCTGTGCACACTTTTAATACAATCATACAAAACGCAGACAAGAGATACATCCCTAGAGGCAACAGAAAATCACACAACCCCAACTTCACACCAGAAATCCAAGGCCTCATCAGACAACGAGACACACTTAAACACAATACCCCCACACCTATCCCTCAAAACATAGCAGACCAGATACAAACACTAAACACTGTGATTGCCAATAAAATACACAAAAAACACAAAATTGGCAAAACTTTATCAATACACTTGATCACAAAACAAACACCAGCAAATTGTACAAAACACTCAACATCATCACATTATCCAACAGTAACACAACACGCTCTCACGCAGCAATAATCACAACAACAGACAATCTACCCTCAAACAGACAACAAGCAAACACACTCATAAATCATTTTGCATAGACAAGCCATCTCACTTCTCACCCTGACGTCTAACGCACTATTCGACGTAAGAAAGACTTTCCCACAGACTCAGACTATACACCCTTCATAGACAGTCAGACAAAACAAATAATACATAATCTCAAGCACTCATCTGCCTGTGGCCCTGATAACATAAGTAACATCCACCTAAAACACATTGGACCACAAGGTATACATGCACTCACAAACATTGCAAACTACAGCTATTCACACAACACTATACCCGACATCTGGAAGCATGGTAAAATAATCACCATTCCAAAACCGAACAAAGACCCAACAATCCCAACATCGCACTGCCCAATCACACTTCTCTGCACCCCCTCTAAATTCATTGAATGCCTAATACTTAAACTTGTCACACCACATATTCCCCTTGCTGACTCACAACATGGTTTTAGGCCACTACACTCCACAAACACTCTTCTGATAAACCTCACACAAAGAATTTTAGATGGCATCAATTCAGATAGGCCCCACCACAGAACACTTCTTATAACATTAGACATTAGTAAAGCTTTTGATGCTATCCCCCACCACAACCTGACAAATAAAATATATAACACAGACATGCACAATAACACCAAAAGATGGCTGGCCAATTATCTGGCAGGTAGGAATGCTTACATGTCATATAATGGCCAATCATCGCACATCAGAAACATTAAGAATGGAGTACCACAGGGCTCTGTTCTATCCCCCACGCTCTTTAATCTATACATGCATGACTTACCCACACCAGACACCTCAGAAATACAAATCTCTTCCTACGCAGACGACATAACAATCACATGCACACATCGTAACACAGACAAAGCTGCAGAAATAATTAATCCAACCATACCTTGATACACTCAACACATGGTTCATCACAAACAGACTCAAAATAGCTCCAACCAAATCTACAGCCCCACTTCTCACCAACTGGACAAAAGAACACAAATACATACCTCATCTCTACATCAACAACACTCTAATACCACACACAAACACACCGAAAATTCTTGGTGTAACATATGATACATCCATGTCTTTCAAACAACACATCACAGACATAAACAAATGTACACCTAGACTTAACGCACTTAAGTCAATCGCTGGAACAACATTTGGACAAAACAAAGAAACTAATACAACAATATACAAACAATGCATACGCTCAGTGATGAATTATGCGAGTCCTGCATGGGCTCCTAATCTCAGTGAGACACACCACAACACCCTTCAAATCATACAAAACAAAGCCCTAAAAACAATTACAGGCTGCACAAATACAACACCTACAGACCATTTACACCATGAAACAAAAGTCCTCTAAAGTCAAGGACCACCTCGACATGAGAGGCACACAAACACTTGCCGCAGCCACCACAAACACATCACACCCGCTACACTACATAGCAGAACACCCACACACACCAAGAAACATTAAAACAACACCCAAAGACCTGTATCACACACAGATAATCTCTTCTCTTCCTCCACAACCACCAAATACCAGCCTCCGGAAACATATTCACATAATCATATCACTCACCGCTCCATTAACACACTGAAAGACAACGCACTGCTGCATGCCAGACCCCCTGATATCCACCCTTCTGAATCCTCTCTCCCACGAAAGGACAGAGTCCACCTGGCCAGACTGCGGTGTGGCCACCACCCAGCACTTCTAAGCTACCAGAAGAGGCTGGATGACCGCATTGTGAACAGCTGCCCAGGATGTAACACTTCACCCCATACCATACAACACATAATGGAAGACTGCATTATACACAATCATGCACTCAAACAACACAACATACACTCTATAAAGGATTTGTGAGAAAACCCAGTTTCGGCTGTGGCATTCCCTGGGGAGACGGGACTGCTCGGACAGACAGTCTAGGGAATGACAACAACAACAACAACAACAACACAACATACACTCTATAAAGGATTTGTGGGAAAACCCAGTTTTGGCTGTGGCATTCCTTGGGGAGACGGGACTGCTCGCACAGACAGTCTAGGGAACGACAACAACAACAACAACAACAACAACACTCTCATACCACACACACACCCTTGGTTTGACCTGACTACAGATTGAAACATATGTAGTCAGGTTGAAGCGAGGGAGGCAAGGTCATGCACCCTCCCCATCTGTTCAGTCTCCCCTTCCCCCTTGTTGTTCCCATATACCCATGTTCTTTTCCTACATTTGTATTTGAATAGCCTTGTATCTGCCTTATTTGTCTGAAGATGTAATATACAAAAGTACTTACTTTCTACAAGTGGTTATATTGCATATATATGTATATATTATATATATATATATATATATATATATATATATTAATATATATGCGGTGTGGAAGGCAGAGGTGGAATGAGTGAATATGTGGGGGCAACCTACGATGAGATAGATAGATGGGTAAAAGGGGTATTGGGAAAGAGGAGAATATCTGTTGAGGAGAGATGAGAGAGGACAGAAGATAGGTGTGAGTGGAGAATGGTTGTGTGTGAATGATGCTGTGATGCATGAGGAGGAGTGGGTGAGGGATAGGGGGTGAGGTAGTATGTGTGAAAAATAAATTGATGCAGCCTGAAGGGATTTCTCCCTGTCTTCTCCTTTTCTACATGAGGGGATGGAGAGGGGGGGGGGAGTTGGTGATTTAATGAAGTGGCCTTGCTTTGGGTGTGCTGTGTCTTGCAACACTGCTTCTGACCCAGGGCAGTGGGCAAGATGCAGGGATGACCTGTCAACCAGGAGGTGCCAAGATAAGAGAGAGGGAAGTGGGTGGATGGGAGTGGAGTATGTTGGGGATGGAATGGGTGGGAGTGGATTTTATGACTTTGTTCTTTGGCTACCTCCCTTGTAAGGGGGAAAAAGCCTTTGGTGTGTGTGTGTATTTACCTAGTTGTATTTACCTAGTTGTATTTTACGGGAAGGGGAGCTATGCTCGTGGGGTCCCGTCTTCATATCTCATTTTATCTAAACTATTTTTAAATTCATGTATTGTTTTTGCACACACCACTTTCTCATCTAACTTGTTCCAACTGTCTATTGCTCTGTGAGGAAAGCTGTTCTTTTTAAAATCTCTTCTATAGCTGTCTTTTTTTATTTTCTTTCCGTGTCCTCTTGTATTTCTGTCATCCCATTTTATCAGATTCTCTCTATCAGTAATTTCTATGCCTTTCATGATTCTGTAAATAGCTATCAAATCTCCTCTCTCTCTTCTTTGCTCTAGTGTCTGTAGTTTAAGTTTTTGTAGTCTCTCTTCATATGATAGTTTTGAGAGTGTTGGTGCCAGTTTTGTAATTGCTCTTTGTATCCTTTCAAGTTTTTTTATACATTTTTTTGTACTTGGTGACCATATCGTTGCTGCATATTCCAATCTTGGTCTTATCAGGGTGATTAGGATTTTCCTCACCATTTCTTCATCCAGGTATGTAAATGCCACTTTGATTGTTCTTATTAAATTATAAGTTTCTCCAAAAATCTTATTTATATGTTTCTCAGGTGACATATTATTCATAACAATGACTCCCAGGTCCTTCTCATTTTCTACTTTTTTTATTCCTTCTTCTCCCAAATTATATGATCCTGCTATTCTGTTTTTGCTTTTTCCAAATTCCATTATACTACACTTTTTTGTATTGAACTCCATCTCCCACTTCCTACTCCATTCTTGTACTTTATTTAGATCCCTCTGTAGTGATTCACAATCTTCTTCAGTTTTCACTCTTTTCAGTAGTTTTGCATCATCTGCAAAGAAGCTCATATAGCTTTCAATTCCTTCATCCATATCATTAATATATATAGCAAACATTATTGGGGCCAGAACTGTTCCCTGCGGGACACCGCTTATTACTTCATTCCATTTTGAGTGCTGATCTCTTATCACTACTCTCATTTTTCTTTCTTGCAAAAAGTCTTCCATCCAATTTAGCAATTTACCTTGTATTCCTCCTTCATATTCTAATTTCTTAAGCAACTTCTTATGTGGTACTTTGTCAAAAGCTTTTTTTAGGTCTAGAAATGCACAATCAGCCCATCCATCTCTTTCTTGTATTATATCTATTAGCCTTGAATAGAAACATATTAAATTGGTGACGCATGACCGTCCTTGTCTGAATCCAAATTGCCTTGGATTTAGTACGTTGTTTTTTTCTAAGTATTTTACCCATCTACTTTTGATAATTCTTTCACAAATTTTTGCTATTGTACTTGTTAGAGAGACTGGTCTATAATTGGTAGGTTCTTCTTTATTTCCTCCTTTATATATAGGTACTATATTTGCTTTTTTCCAATCTTCTGGAACTTTTCCTTCTTTTAAGGAACTGCTTATTATGCTATGTATTTTGTCTGCCAGTTCATTCCTGCATTCTTTCAGAATCCAGTTTGCTATTTCATCTGGCCCATGCGATTTTCTGACATCAAAATTACCCAAGTGTGTCAATATTTCATTCTTTGTTACTTCTATTTCTTCCATAGGGGGGACTTTTTCTTTCCACTCAATCTCTTCAGGTTGTATATTTTCCCTTGTAAACACTGATTTAAAATGTTTGTTCATAATTTCTGCCATTTCCATTTCCTCAGTGTATTCAACTCCTCCTTGTCTCAATTTCTCCAAGTCTTGTTTGTTTTTCAGTTTATTGTTTACAAATCTGTAGAATAGTTTTGGTTGATCTTTACACTTTTCTATAACATCTTTTTCATATTTTCTTTTTTTCTCTCTGCACTTTTGTACATATTCATTTCTATAACCAGTATATATTTTCCATTTTTCAGGTCTTCTGTCTTTTTTCCATCTGGTCCAGGCTTTGTCTCTTTTGTCTTTTAACTCCCTACAACTTTTGTTGTACCAGCATTTTACATATTCTTTTTCTTGTTTTTGTCTTGGGACATACTTTTCCACTCCTTTTTTGTAAATTTTTGTCAAAATATTCCATTTCTCTTCCACTGATGTTTCTTCTTTGTATATTTCTTCCCAGTTTTCTTGTTGGAAGAATTCTCTTATTTTATCAAAGTTTGTTTTTTCATACATCATTCTTCCTTTTCTATATTGTTCATTTCTTTTCATATATTTTTCTTCATTAAGTTCCAGTTCAATCAATATGTGGTCACTTTTACCTATTGGTGTTTTATATTCAATCTTGTCCACTATTCTAGGTTCAGATGTAATTATTAAGTCTAGCCTCGATGGTTCTTCTTCATTTCTATACCTAGTGTTCTCTTGTATCCATTGTGTCATTGAATGGTCAGTAATCATCTCAAGTAGAGCATTTCCCCATGAGTCATCACCACTCTTTGCTGTCATTTCTTCCCAGCAGATTTCTTTGCAATTAAAGTCGCCCATCATAACTATTCTTCCTCCGTCTTCCATTATTTTAGTTAATGCTATCTTTGTGTCCTCTAACATACTTTTATATTCACTCTCCTCCCATGAGGCTGTTTTCGGAGGCACATAATTGATCACAAATTTTCTGCTCTTCTTATCTCTGTCTTCCACTTCTATCATAATCATCTCTACTGTATTCTTTCCATATATGACACCTTTCACGTTTATATCCTTCTTAGTCAGGAACATAACTCCACCCCCTTGCTTTTTCTCTCTGTTTCTAATCCAATAATTGTATGCATCATGTCCTACACTGTTGGGTGGTAGTGGGCCTTTTAATTTTGTTTCTACAATTCCCATTATGTCCGGTTCTTTTTCTTTCAAATAATCATTCAGCTCATTCAATCCTGTTATTAATCCATCTATATTTGTGTAAGACACTCTTAGTTTTCTGCCACTTCCATTGTGTTCTCTGTTTCCCTTATGTTTTTCTTTTGTATGTCGAACTTCCTTAGTTTCATGTTCACTACTCTCCAATAGAATCTCTCTTTCTCTGACTCCGTTCTGTTCTCGTTTTTTGTCTTAGCTTCCAGTCTTTTCTGCTTTTCTTCCTCTCTTTCCTCTTTATTCATTTCTCTTTTTATCCATATCTTTTTGTGTTGTTCACTTGTTGCTAGTTTCCCTGTTTTGGATAAGATATTCTCTGCCGTTGTTTGTGACTTGAATTTAATCTTAATTGGTCTGGTCTTGTCTGTGCTATACTTTCCGAGTCTAAATTTCTCTTCGATTTGTTTCATAATTCCTGGTTCATCTTCCTGAACTGATTCTAGTAATTGGCTTACTTTTTCATTTTCCTCTTTGATTCTTGTGGTTCTATCTGTGTTGTGTTTCTCTTCCATTCCTAATATAATTATACATTTCTTCTTGTCTGCTAAATCCCTTACTATATTCTCCTTTTGTCTCATCACTTTAATAACTGAGTCTTCAGTATGTTCTTTCAATTGCTGTTTGACTATGTCAGTGAATGAAATCTTATTTCCTTCTTGGGTTTGCTTCCAATTTTTACTTTCTTTAGCTATTGTTTCTCTGTTTTCTTTACTATTCTTCTTCAATTCCTCATTCTCCCCCTTTACCTCTCTTAACTGTCTTTTTAGTTCTTCTATTTCATCAGTTAAGTTTTTATTCGCCTTTTCCAGTTCTTCCAATCTTTCAACCCTTTTTAAAATGGTGTTCATATGACCTAACCTACTCTCCAAGTCCTCGATCACCTTATCAACCTTCATCTCTAGTCTTGTCAGTCGGGGGGGGTTTGAGTCCCCCCCACTCTCTTTAAATCCCTTGAAAATATTCTCATCACTTTCTGCTATATTGCTCCTATCTATACCTCTAATCTTCACATTCCTATTAGACATGTTATCATCCAACTCGTCTTGGGGTCTTTTGTCTACCCGGCGGCCCGTCAGGGCCATTTCCTCCACCTCCTCATTACCTTCCATTTCCCCAGTAATCCCTCCCCCTCTCCTCTTTCCTTACTTTCCCACTACCTCACGAGCAATTCCCCCCCCCCTGCAAATACAAAAAGGCACTTCTCTTTGCGTTGGTATCCACAATCTGCACTTTTCTTCAGAGCGTTCGTCAAGCCGTCCGTTCGTTGAAAGTGTGTGTGTGTGTGTGTGTATATATATATATATATATATATATATATATATATAATATATATACATACATATATACGTATACATATATCTGTATGTATATGTGAGTGGTGAATAGAAATCCATGTGTTAACTCATTACTGCAATTGAATATTTATATAATATAGCACTTTCTTTTTCTTTTTCAATACAGAAAGAGGCCTGCACTAATAGTTCGATTACGAAATGTCTTGTGGGATGTTTTTGATCCTAAAAATGTGGACAATCGGAATATACCTGCCTGTTATTACAATGAAATGATTACCTACAGAAGCTGGGCTTATGACTACTGGAAAGAGGAATATTCTGCGACTGAAAATCCACCGTAGCAATAATTAAGGCCAATAATCCATTTCATCCTCATTAAGAACCAGGATTATATTAATATTTTGACAACTTTTTGTTTACTTATGTTATTAAGTTTACTTGGAAATGTCATGGTGTGCATCTGTAATATCTTTAACCTTTGAAGGCTCAAAGGCTAGTATGACCTTGAATTTCATCTGTCCTATGAAACTGGTGATATGTAAATACAGAAAAAAGTAGGGACCAATTACAGGAAGCTGCAAAAGGTGGTCCTGCAAGATGGATGACAGATAACCATTTCCCTACTGCTTATTTGAAGTTACATCCCCAAGGAGATAACACTTGGTCTCCAGGCTGAGCCCTAAATCTATATAAACTTGAACTGTATTGCTTCCACCTTTTCACATTAGAAGGGCTGACATTTGGCAACAGTTTTCCTCCTGCTGACCCAGTGACAGTGAAACAGCTCCAGTGTAATACAACATAGCCAGCAGTCCAGTGCTTCTTTACAGACATCTATGGAAGAGCCTAAGGATCATTATCAGCCACTCTGAGGTTCACTATCTAGTCAGTAAACTCAAGGCTGTAGTTATTATTATGCAATTATCTGGGAGTTGTGGAGAAGGTATAATTTCCAACCTGTATGAAGCTGAGACAAATTATCAGTCAGCTGTTTCTCCTAGATTCTCTTGACTGGAAACCCTCACTTGCTTGTAGTGGTCCTCAAGCCTTCCATAATTTTTTTTCAAGAAGAAATATTGTACTGCCATATTATGAGTGATACAGCTACTTCTTTATCACCAGCTAGTAGAAGAGCAGGTACTAATTGTATGCATGTGTGTGTGTGTATATATATACATGTATGTATATATAATATACATTTTTACTATATGCATGTATATATATATATATATATATATATATATATATATATATATATATATATATATATATATATATATATATATATATATATATATACCCCATGTAGGGGGAAAAAGCCTTTGGTATATGTATGTATGTACATACATACATATACCAAGGCTTTTTCCCCCTTACAAGGGAGGTAGCCAAAAAGGAAAAGGCATAGAATCATTCCCACCCATTCCATCCCTAAATACACTCCACACCCCTCCACCCTCCCTCTTATCTTAGCACCTCCTGGATGACGGGTCATCCCTGCACCTTGTCCACTGCCCTGGGTCAGAAGCAGTGTCGCCAGACACAGCACATCCACAGCAAGGCCGCTTCATTAAATCGGCGACCCCCCCTCTCCGTCCCACCATGCATAAAAGGAGAAGACGAGGAGAAATCCCTTCGGGCTGCGTCAAATTTTGCTCACACATACTACCTCACCCCCCATCCCCCCGCCCATTTCACCTTATGCATCACAACATCATCCATATACAACCATTCTCCATTCACCCCTGTCCTCTGTCCTCTCCCGTCCTTCCTCAACAGACATTCCCCTCTTCCCCAAAGCCCCCTTCACCCCATCCATCCACCTCATCCTAGGACGTCCCCTCATGTTCACTCCCTCCACATCTGCCTTCCATACCTCTTTTACTAGTCTTTCTTCACTCATTCTTTCCATGTGTCCAAACCATCCTTATACTCTTTCATAAATCCTATCTCCCAACTCCCTTTCCACCCCTGTTCTTCTCCTCACCTCCT